>NW_026695197.1:4200000-4497500 GCF_021218885.2 Marmota monax | reverse complement strand
GGAGAGTCTTGGCAGGAAGTATGTTCCAGGGATAATTTAATAATTACAATAGAAAGAGTTTGTTGAAAATGACGAACTGGCACCATGAAACAAAAGATAGATGGTAAGAATGAATTTCTGATCTCCAGCTCTCCTGCATCATGGGACTAATTAAACAATATCTCAACCTGGGTCTGCCTGAACCCTCTCTCTTCTTAGGTTCCCATAATCTTATTCATTCATTGTCTTCTGTACCCCATTTTTATTCCATACTGATCCATGACAAACTCAAAGTGGATTTTCCCTAAATCAGAGTTTTCAAAGTAATTTCTGAAGATGCTTTCCCTCTGCCCACTGCCTACAAGCAGACTCAATTATATATCCATAGCTGGAATTATCTGTTATTAATTTGCTTCTGCACAAAACTTGCTAGATAAAACTTTAGAAAATGGTCTAATTTCTTGCTTTTCTTTATTTTATAATGGTAATGTGGATTTTGTAAAACATCCTAGCATTTTGGCAGGAAGACAAAATTTGTAAAGTGGGGGGAAATGTACCCACTCTCTAGAAATCATCAACTTTATGTTTCCCTATTAGAAGATCCTCATTGTTTCTTGTCCACTCTGAGGAAATTAACCTCTAGACAACTAATATGTGACAGCATTTATAGAATGTGCATAATGCTGGGGATCTTTAGATACAATTATGTCTCTACATATCACTTATAAAAATTAATACATTGTAATAAAATAAAATATAATTTGAAACAGGTTAAAAGCTATGTGGAAGAAAGATACAGTAAGAAATCAAATGCACCCTTTAATCCCAATGGCTCCATAGGCTGAGGCAGGAGGATCTCGAGTTCAAAGCCAGCCTTAACAATGGCGAGGCATTAAGCAACTCAGTGAGAACCTGTCTTTAAATAAAATTCAAAAAGGGCTGGGATCATGGCTCAGTGTTTGAGTGCCCCTGAATTCAATCAATCAATCAATCGATCAATAATAAGTCAAATGCACCAAGAAGTGAAGCCAGTACAAAATACATCCATGAAATCTTATAGTTGCAAGTAATGACTGCAAGTTAGGTCTTAAGCTTTTTATTAGCCAGTATAAAGAGGCAACTTTTTCAATATCTTGGTCATTCCAAGTTGGTAATCTTGGTCATGATATATAAAGGAACGTGTAGCATTTTATTTCATTGAACATCGAACTATATTTAAGTTCCACATTCAGATATGTATACCCAATATTAGGTATGCTCTATCCCTGACAGAAACGGAAGAACTAAATCATTGCATGAAAGAATGAGTACGCATTCTAGGTTAAAATTTGACTGACAGCAAAAACCTCTGAATTTGTCCTTGAGGTTCTTTAGCTGAATTAACTGCTTATAGTTTCACTGAAGGAAGATCTTTGTCACCTATCTGTGATCATAACCAACTCATCCTTCTCCCATTCAGATCTTCCCAGGAAACTTTTTTATAGGTTTACTAGGTAGGAATCTGTATTATGCAATGAATCCAGGATTATATCATTTGTATTTATCACCAAGCAGATGCTGAAATTTCCCATATCTTATTAGTAGTCCAAATACAACTTTTAATCACTTAATGATGTTACAATAGCTATTTGGCAGGTCCTTATATTTAAGGCTTATTATTCATAAGTATAAACTTATAAAGTGCAAAGAAAGGAGTGAAATAATTTACAGGATACATGTATGCATTTATCTCCTAGAATCATAAATTCATAATCCCATCCACATGTAAAATATTTATGAGTAATATGTGAGCAAAAATGTGGAAAAGGGGAAAATAGATCAAAAATAATGTGAAGGGAAGAGTACAAATAATAAAGGAAACATGTTATTGAAGCCATAAAAGTAATATTTTGTTTCTGATTCTTCATCAAAACCACGAGGCAGTTTCTTTGTGATTGAGTGTAAATGTGTATGCTTCTTTATTTGAAATAATTTTATTTGGGCACTTTGAATTGAACCACCCACTAAAATATTATTTTAGTTGCTGAATTTCTTCTATCATTTGCAACAAGTCTCATAATGAAAAAGGCATATTTCTTAAGAGATCTGTTCCGAGCCACAAATGTGTACTTCATTTTAACAAGGCATTCACAAGTCCATTGCTAGATTCCAAAACAATTCTACTGTGCAGCATTCACACAACTAGTCTATAAATGTACCAATTTAGTTCTGACACATCAAGCATAACTTTGAGTTTGAAAGTCTCACTTGGCTGAGTTTTACAGGTGTCCATATTGTTCTGACTATGATAAAAGGTGACATTCGGGCCATTGTGGATATTCCCGTGCTGTATCTTGAAAGCATTCACGATTTCCTTTTGTTCTGGTTCAATTTTTGTGCCTAGATTATCTTTTTTCATCTGTTAACAGATTAATTGGTCCACTGTAGCCTGCATGGTGTGATTGGTCTTAAACTGGGTACTTGATCCATTCTTTTGTCTCAAGAGCTGAACATTTTGTGAAAACAACACAACCTAGCATTGGATTTGGCTTTGAGGTGACCTTAGAACACATGAGGGCCTGGGAAGAAATGTAGAGAAGGAAACTCAATAGCATGCACATTACCCAACAGTCCGGGGTCCTCTTCTCTAAGTGAAATTGCAACTTCAGAAGGATGCTTGAGAGTTTTAAAGAGAAAAGAGGATGACTTCCTGTGATTATTTTAAAGACAAAGAGGACATGCAGATTGACCTTCATGTTCAGCTGAGTTACATCTTTATTTCTGTGGTGTCCATTGATGGGGGAGGGGAAGAAAGCATAAAGGTGACCGTATCATTTATAATCAAGACCAGAACAATTATGATCATAAAAGGGGGTGATAACAAAAATTATAGTGAGAAAACAAGCATAAACCAAGACTGTCCTTGCCTGGGAAAATGGTAATTCATAGCAATTCTTAGGTAGCACTAACCCATTTATTTCTTTCAATAGGTTCATATCTTAATATAGGAAGCCTGACAAGTAAATGTAAAATCTGTGTAAATCATTAAATCGTGAGAAATGTAGGAGTACATTGGGCAACAGAGTGGATCAATATAATTAATAATATTTGGGAAAAATCATTTAAGTTACCTATTATTGAAGAATAAATTGCTACACAATGGGAGAGTCTTATTAATTCAAAAGTAGACTTACTTGAAGGAAATAAGGTAAAGTAAGTAATATTCTTTCTTGTTCCACCAGGGGTATATGAGGTATTAACTCTTTCTGGCCACCAGGGGACACTTAGTACTTTGAGTGTTGTATTTAACTACTTAAAGCATTCTGCCATGTACTAAAGAAAGACAATAGGATGCTGATAGCATCAAGGTCCTATGCCATCTCTTGCCTATACAATGCATGCCCATATTTCATAATATGATTTTGTTGTCTAGTTGCTTCCAGGGCATTAGTTTGGTCTTTTCCAACTCAAGGACTTCTTTAGATGTGTTTGAAATCTTTGGTGCATGCTGCCTAGTGTCTGGAGCACAATTACAGCAGAGTAAAAATTTAATCCAATTTTTTTTTATTTGAATAATAGCCCTTTCTGGGAACTCCCCTAGCCCTGCCTCAAATATCAAACTCTGAAGAATCATTTGAGTCCTAGGGATAACAACAAGAAAAATAAATTATTGCGTGCCTAGTATGAGATACCACATAGTACACATTTTACCCATGCACAAACGCGTGCGGACTTTATAATCATTTAATTTTTCCAAGAAAATGTTTTATTCCTAATATTGGAAGTGAAAAATTGAGATTGAATTACTAATTCATATGAAGAGGGCCAAGGTGAAATTGTACCATTGCCCTAAATTCATGTCATTTCCTTTTCCCACAAGAGCTAGGAAGAAAAGTCAAGTGATTACCTGGTTCTTGTCATGACATGCATGAATCCTAGCTTCCAAGCAGCAACTTCCTATTCCTCAAAGGAACTCACACTGGTGGATTTTTGCTGGGTACAGAAAACCTTGCCCCGTGCTGTCTGCCTCATGAGCTGCCTCTTCCTCCACGGTCATCTTCTGGGTGGGGAATTCAGAAAGTGCTACCGTTTAAATCTGGAATGTACACCAAAGACCCATGTGTTAAAGGCATTGGTGCCAGGCCAGGGGCACTAATAGGAAGTGGTGGAAACTGTAAGAGGTGGGCCTAGTGGGAAGTATTTAGGTCATTGGGGCATGCCCTAAAATAGTATTTTGGGATCCTTTTCTTTGACTTCCCTGCTATGAGACTTTGACTCTGCCAAATGCTCCCCTCCATGATGTGCTGCCTCTCCACAGGCCCAAAAGCAATGGAGCCACAGACCATGGACTGAAACTTCCAAAACTGTGAGTCAAAATAAACCTTCTATTTTTATAAAGTACCTCTGGAATTTGTTACAGTAATGGAAAACTGTCTACCACAGGAAGCCAACCTAAATATGATCTCTTCCTCCTCAGACACACAGGTATCAAGGTTATGGGGAAGGGCAGAATTTCAGCACCCTTAGTAATCTTTATTAACACTGTCTGACATTATCTGATGCAGACAATGGACATTTTATCCTATTATTTTTAATTGTATATTTTTATATTTTATGTATTTCTTATATAAAGTTATATAAATAAAAATGTATACATACACACCCATATATTATGTATATATCATTTTCAAGGCCTCACCCGTTGTTGCCAGTGGCTACCACTGGACCATCTCTACGCAGAACTTAGGGAACAAATGCCTTCACTACCTTCAAGTATTATCAGTGTTATCCTACGTATTACACCATATTGTGATCTTCCTAAATTGAATCTGAATGGTATGAGAGAACGAGACCATATCTTATTCATCTCTGAATTCCTAACCCTGATCACACTGGCACTCAGTGATTGAAATATAGGGACAACAATGCCATCTGGATCTGATCTGGGTGCCAATTTCATTTCTAGTGGATAACCCAACGCCTTCTTAAAATTGCTGGAGAAGCCTCCAGCTACAATTGCTTCTTGAGAATACTGTCCTATAACAAATTCTTCTCTGCCTTGCATTGGGCAGCTGCTCCTTTTACCTCTGTCTTAAGATTGACCCATATAGCCTTTCCAGAGAAGTTGTATGTCACAGCAACAGAAACATAAACAGGTTAAAACTGAAATTAGACATCCCCAGGCAGAGGAGCCCTTCCGCAGTGCTGCATGTTTCCCTGTCAAGATTTCTCTTGTCTGTTCCCTTCATTCCTAAAGGTCTGTGCATTTCTATTGCAGTGTAGTTGATCTGTTTAATTTGTTTCCTTTTCTCCTATAATTCCAGATACTAAGGTGTCACCTTTCCTTTTCAAGGGATTTTCAAAAATAATGGTCTTTGCTAATTCTTAAGGTAAAATGAAATTTTAAACCTCACAAGGAAAGAAAGAAAAGAATGAAGGGAGAGAAGGAAGGCGGGAGAAAAGGAGTATGAGAACCACTCAAAATTATCAACCTCTTACTAGAGTATAACTTCCTGGGGTCCGTCAGTCAGTCTCTTTCTCTCTCACTTTCTTTCTCTCACCAACTTTAGTGACATATAATTAACATGAAATAAAAAGCTTATATTTAAAATGTAAAATCAAATGTCTTGACATTTGTATGCAACTGGAAAATGATTATCACAATCAACACAATAAATACATCCATCACCCAACGTTGCCTTCATCTCCTTTATATACCCATTTGACTCACTCTATCCCTTTCTTCCTACCCTGTCCCCAAGAAATCACCCATCTGTTTCCTGTCACTGTTATGATTTTAATATGAGGTGTTTCCAAAAGCTTATGTGAACAGAGGTTATGCTAGATTATGTAACCTAATCAGTGGATTAATCCATTTGATATATTAATAATTTCAAAGGATTCCATACTGGATGGTGGCTGGTGGGTGTAGGTCACTGGGGGCATGGCTTTGTGGTTTATATTTTGTCCCTGGTGGGCAGAGTTCTCTGCTTCCTGGTTACCATGTCCTGAGTGGCTTTCCTCTACCACACAATTCTGCCATGATATTCTGCTTCACCTGGAGCCTAGAGCTATGGAGTCAGTTTACCAAGGACTGAATCTCTGAAACTGCGAGCCAAAGTAGACTTTCCCTCGTCCAAGTTGTTCTTGTGAGTTCTTTTGGTCACAGCGATGAAAAACTGACTAACATGCATTATAAATTTATTTGCATTTCCTAGACTTTTACATAAACGGGATCATATAGTACGCACTCAATTTTTCATCTTTACTTTCAGTCAACATAATTACTCTGAAATTCATCATGTTTTGATATGAATTGTTCATTCTTCTTTCTTTTCTGTGGCATTCCATTGTATGGGTATAGCAAAATGCACTTATCTATACATCTATTCACAAATATTTGGGTTGTTTCCATTTGAGATTACTGTGTATATTCACGGACAAGCTATGGAATGTTTTTATTTTTCTCGAGTAAATGGTACAAATAGAACATCTGTGTCACATAATAGGTATATGTTTTAATGTTTTAAGAAACCACCATACTCTTCCAACATGGCTTTACCATTTTACATGTCCACCAGCAGTGTAAGAGAGCTCCAGTTTCTCTACCTCTTTGTCTACACTAAGTGTGGCCAGCTTTTGATTTTCATCCATTCTCATGGGTATGTGATTATACCTTGTGATGTTCTTAACTCCAGATCCCTGATGTCTAATGCTGAACATCTTTCCATATGCTCATATGGCATCCATAATATTCTTCAGTGAACTGTCTTTTCCGATCTTTTGTCTAATTTTTATTGGGGTGTTTGTTTCCTTCTTATTGAATTTTTAAACTTCCTTATTATACTAGATACAATTTTCTAACAGATGGAAGCTTGGAAAATATATTCTCCCTTTCTGTTTCTGGTTATTCTGTTTACTTAGTGTGAAAAGTTTTTAGTTTTAATGAATTGAAAATTATAAGTTTGTTCTTTTATTATTTGTTGTCATCTCTAAGAAGTCTTCATCTAACTTAGTTACACAAAAAAATTCTGGTTTTTTCCACAAGTTTTCTATTTTAAAATTTACCTTTCATTCTATTATCTACTTTGAGTTGTTAATTTTGTATGGTGATAGGTATGAATCAAAGTTTATTTTTATATAAATATCTTACTTTTCTAGCACCACTTGTTCACAAGAGTATATTTTTGACACCGAATTTCCTTTACAGCTTTGTCAAAAATCACTTTTGCATTCTCTAATCTATTCCACCATTCTGTTGTCTCTCTTGATGCTAATGCTACCCTGTCTTAATTGCTGTTTTATAAGTCTCAAAATCAGAAAGAGTTAAACCACCAAGTATCTTCTTTCTCAACATTATTCTGGCTATTCTGAATCTTTGACATTTCCTTATAAATATTAAAATTAACTTTTCAGTTTACATCAAAACGATAAAACCTACCAAGATTTTGATTGGTATTACATTGAATCAATAGATCAATTTGTGGACAACTGGTATCTAAACCAAATTAAGTCTTTTAATCCATGAAAACAATACATTTTTCATTTGGTTAAATCTTTCCTAATTTCTCTCATCAGTGTCTCTTTTTTAGTACACACATATTTTATATATATTGTAAGATTTATCCCTAAGTACGTCATGTTTTTCATCATATATTGCATATAATGTTTAAAATTTTTAACTAATGAGAGCATAGTTTATTATATACAAATACTTTTGTAATTGTACTAAAACCTTGAAAATCTCCTTTAATATTAATGTTTCTTATAGATGGCATATGATTTTATTTTCTGCATAAATAATTATGTATAAATGCAAGAGTAAGAGTTTTACTTCTTTCTTTCCAATCTGGATGACTTTCCTTCTTTTCTTTGTCACTCTGGCCTGACTCTCCAGTGCAATGTTGAATTGGAGTGGTGAGAGTAGACGTCTCTATCTGGTGCCTGGATTAGTATTTAGTCTTCACCATTAAGTGTGATGTTAGCTGTGGGTTTTCAAAAATGCTGATAAAATGTTGGGTAAGTTTCAAATCCTGGTTTCTTTAGAGGGTGTTGTGTTTTTGTTTGTTGTGTTTACCTAATTATGAATGGATATTGAATTTTTTTCAGATGATCTTTTTGCATCTAGTGAAATAGTCATAAGATTTTTCTTATTTGGACCTTCAAATATGAAACCAACCTTGCATTCCTGAAATCATAACTGCTTATCAGAATGTATCATGTATAGATTTTGTTTGCTACTGTGTCACTTAAAATCTTTCTATGCTCATAAAGAATAATGGTCTATAGATTTCTTTTTTGGCAATACCTGTGAGAATATGCCATCACATTAATTCTGATGTAATAGAATGAGTCAGGAAGCTATTTTCACTTCAGAAGAAAAAACATACCACAACAAGAGGAGAAGGAAAGAACATATTCTGAGTTGGGGAGCTATGGGAAATAAATTCAGTTATGCATATTTCAAAATTGTTTATTTACATCCTCCTTTTATTCTCCACATATTCTCATGCAAAATGCTCTGCAGAACCTTTACCAGCCTTATGCTCTTCCTCTGGAAAATTGAACAATCTCTCATCCATCTTAAAATGGGACTCTGAGAAGAACACAATACCAATAAGAAATTATCACTGCATTGAAAAACAGGATTTTCATATTCTCGCATATTATTTTTCAACTCTTTTTAATGCATCCAAAGATCACTTTAATGTATCCAAAGATCACTTTGATACAAACCAAACACTTCTATCATCACTGCCATAAAGACATGTTATTGTGTTACAACCAAAATTCAGGGAAGCCCCAGAGCAAAGGACTTCATCCTATGCTTAAAGTAAACTTTTATTTTATTTTTGGTACTGGGAATTAAACCTAGGGCTACTTTACCACTGAGCCATATCCCCAGCCTTTTTTTATCTTTTATTTTGAGACAAGGTCTTGAACATTGCTTAGGGGCCTCTCTAAGTTTGCTGAGGCTGGCCTTGAACTTGGAATTCTCCTGCCTCAGCCTCCTGAGTTGTTAGGATTACAGGCATGCAGCACTGTGCACAGCTCTTAAGGTAAACTTTTCTCTGCTTGGACACATCAATAAGGTTCCTCTCTGAAACTAAACACAAAGGCAGATCTAAGGAATGAAAATACCCCATCATTTTTCTACAGACTATGGAAAAAACAAACAAAAACCTATGGCTACATTAAAGTTTTTGTTGGGAAGTACATCAAGGTCGATCTTATACGTGGCCCAAGAAACTAAGTTAGTGGCCTAGGAATCATGAAAAAATTGTGGATGATTCGACAGCTACAGTTCACACCAACAGAACAACTATTCTCTCTTATTTATACAAATTTGGGAATTTAAATTAAGATTTGTTAGTTTTACTTTGTTCTAAGTGAAACAAAAAGAAGTCCTGGTCTGATATAAAATGAAGATCTTATTCATTGTCCCAAAAGTCGCAGGCATACCTTGAGATGATTGGAAAAACATGCCTCCCAATTACGAGCTTTTATCCCAATCTGAAAGACAGGTAAGAAATTCTTCGACTAGCTTTACCTAAAGTATATTGAATCTTGGTAGAAAATGAGCACTAAAGAAGTTCGACAGGATGATTGGTAAATGGCAGATAATGTCCATAAGTTAGTAAGCAATTAAGTAAATGCTTACACAATTCTACAACAAAAGCCTAATCAAAACAAAGAAAAAATTTCCAAATAACCTATTAGAAAATGGTCACAAGAGTATTGGCAAACGAATGGACACTTTTACTAAGAAGACATACAAATGGCCAATAATTAAATATAAGAGATGCTCTACATCACTAATCATCAGTAGGATGCAAGTTAAACCCACACAGAGACATCACCTTGCACCTGCTAAGATGACTATTATTAAACAGGCAGGAGAAAGGTGTTGCAAAGGTGTGGAGGAAAGGGAACAAGAGTGGTACACCATTTTGGTCAGAAGGTCAATTGGTATAGTCATTATCTTCAACTGCATGGCAGTTCCTCAAAACATTGAAGGCAGTCCACCGTGGTTCTAATTAAATATTGACCTTTGTGCTTTAAAAAAAAAAAAAATAGACCACCAGAGGATGTAGCCATCTTACCTCTGGGTATACATTCAAAAGCAATGAAATTAGTATCTTGAAGAGACAGCTTGTGCCTCTCTCTATGGTCACTGCAGCATTATTTACAATAGCCAAAATATGAAACCAACTTAAGTGTACATAAACAGATGTACAGCTCTAAAAAGTGTGAGATAGACCTATCATCTATCTATCTATCTATCTATCTATCTATCTATCATCATGGAATGTTATTCAGCCATAAGTGGCTGGAGAATAGATCTGGAGGAAAAACAGAGGGTACTCAGTACAAATAGGCTATGTGCCAGGCCCAAGAGCAATGAACTCTTGAAAAGAAATAGTTGCCTGATCTTCAAGCTGCAGAAGGTGTTTCTAAAGAATTTTGAGTATTAGGATATCAATATTGGTGAAAAATCTTCTGAGATGGTATTTTCTAGAGCACAGGCACATGAAAATGTTCATAGAATGGCTCTCCCAAGCAGTCTCTGGCCTTGGATCAACCCAAGAGCAATGCTCCATCAGGGCAACAGGAGGGAGTAGATACCCTCTCCTTGATGGAATTGGGAATGACACAGACAAATAATAGGAACTTTAAAACAAGGGACCTGACCTGGTGTGCAGTGGGCTAGTCATTTTTGAATTATGAACAAAATATAGTATTCTCAAAACCAAATTTCTTCAACCAATGCCAAAATAGGAATTCTGAACGGAAAAAAAAAATACAAGCATCTGCTGTACTAGTATCTGAAATCGAATAGCCTCCTCCAGGCAAATTCACTATAGGACTTCGTAGCAGACAGGCAGTGGCCTCTAATCTCTCAGCTCACTCCTTCCCCTTTTGCTCATGTTAGTCTAGTGATAAATGATGTAGAATTTCTCAGAGAGAGAGAAAATTATGCCCAATATAAAAAGTGGTTGAAAAAGCTGATTACAGAGTCATTAGCCCCTGTGGGCTCATTTTATTGCTATAAAGTCATCATTCAAGTAGACATATATTTAGCTTCTGTGGCCTTCATTTGTGGTAAGCAAAATAACCTCAGACAAAAAGAGAGAGCCCAAGTTCAAACTTCCTATTTTTAGTGATGTGACAGCCAATTTACTAAATTAGAAAAGCCCAGAGCAGAAGCAGAGAAATGTCATCAGCTTGTGTTCCTTGTGTGTACTGTGTGCTGAGGGCACATCTGGGGACAGGTCTAATCCTAGATCACATGGTCCACGAGAGACACTTAAAATCCAACAAATGGCCCAAAGAAGGCACCAACAATGGTGAGGAACTTACACCTCTTGACAGATGACACCCAGTTGAAGGAAATGGATGTATTTAGCCTAGAAAACAGAAGAGAGTACTCTTTTCTTTAATTTGGGGGCTGGCTATGGAAAATAGATTTATTCTGTGGCAAGTTCAAATAATTTATGGACAAACACTTTTGATTCAAGGTGAAGCATTTATTCATTCATTCAATAAATACTTGTTGAGTAAATATAATTTGTTATTTTGGTAGTTTCCAAAAGTTAAAGGGGATTTATTAGCAAATACTGGATTTTAAAAATTGTGAGCTCTGTATCACTGGTGAGTTTGTGATTAGACCCTGGGGTGACTACCTCTGAGTGGTATCACTGAAGGGAGAACTGTCTTCCTCTAAATCGTACTCTTCAATGTGCATAGGAACCACCTGCAAAACTTGTTAAATTGCAGATTCCAGCTCCTTAGTTCTGGGTTCTGTGCCCCACTTGCCACTTTACTCAGATGAAGTACATTAAGCTTCCTGGTTCACCCTGTAAATATAAATTGCAAACCCTGTGAAAAGGCTGTACCCAGACACAGTCCCCTTTCAAAAATCTTAACTCTGAGCTCCTCTCCTTGACCTTCCTCCAGACCTAATCCCATCCTGTTGCAGACTTTCATATGCTGCTCATTTTCCCATTGGGATTCTATTTCATTGTCCTTTATTGCAAGTTTGAGGTGCCTTTTCCCAGATTTTACTTTAGTGCATTTCAGCAAAGATCTTGGTGATTTACCCCCCTGGGAGGGCCTAGGCATCTCAATTAAGCAGAATAATTTCAGATTTTCAGTAGTTATTAGAAAAGGAGATCTCATCCAATGTAATATCCAAATGTGGTCTGTTTTTCTTCTTTGGGTAGAAGCTAAAGGAGAATATTCATAATATTGGTATTAGAGATTCAGCTGGTAATAATAGTTATAATCTCTGGAAAAACTAAAATGCTTCTTCAGAAAGTACATTAAGTGTTTATAAGTATAAAGATTGATATGGTTTGGATCCTAAATGTCCTCCAAAGGCCCATGTTTTGAAGGCTTGGACCCCAGGATGACTCTATTGGGAGGTGGTGAAAACCTGAAGAGGAGGAGCCTAATGGGAGGCTCTAAGTCACTGGAGGCGTGCCCTTGAAGGGGAATATGAGATCCCCATCTCTTCCTCTATCATTTACTTACTGGAGATGGGGTAAACAGCTTCCTCTGCCATGTGCTTCTTCCGTGATCTGCTGTCTCATTACAGAGTCAAAGCAAATGGCACCAACTAATCATGAACAGAAACCTCTAAAACTGTGACCCAAAGTAAACCTGTTCTCTTTAGAAGTTGATGATTCCAGGCATTTGTTACAATAGCAGAACGCTAACATAGGGGTGTCTTCCATTTTACAGGCAAAAATGCCAAATAATGTCCTCAATCAAAAATACATCTCTAGGTGTTCCTACACATTTTTGATCAGTTGGACTACTAAGTTAAATTAATTGGGAAAAAAAATGAGGGAAACATTAAATCTTCCAAATAAGAAAGTGGGGTGGTTTGAATAAGAATGGTTATTTTTTGAAAAAATTTAAATGATACCCTAAATTTTGCAACACATATTCAAATACACCAACACAGAAAGATAACCATTCCATCTTATATTTATGTCCAAGACTATAAATACCAATATAACTTCACATATGAAGACAATAGCTAATAAGCTGATGTAGTCTATTAGTTTACAACATGTTAGACTTGCTGCCCAGAAAAATTATAAACTTTTTACAGGCGGAGACTATGTCTTTTACATTCTCTTTAGTGCTGGGAGACTTAGAGACAAAGAATGTTTGGTTTTGGTTATTAAAGAAGCTATAATAAATATTTTGCTAGCAAAATATTACACTTTCTTTTTGTTTTGTAACAAGGGAATAAGTTGTAATTGAAGCTAAGAAGACAAGGAAATTTCAAATATGGCAGATTTTTTTTTTTTTTTTTAAACTATAGTTCTGAATTCTAGAGGAAAAAATTTAAAAGCAGGGCTGAAATTCTCTGGGCTACATGTGTGCAATCCCTTACCCAGCCATTAGGGGGAAGTAGAGGAAGGAGTCTGAGGACCTCTACTGCTTCTCATTTCACCACATTGTCCCTGGTGGAATGACCATAATTCATACCTGAACTTGACAGAAAGGTGTGAGGGCACTTTGTTTCTAAAATATTCAAGAAGAAAGACAGGTGTATGTTGCACGTGCCATGTTTGCATGGTGAACAGTTGAAATACTCAACAAAGACTATGAGAAACTCAGGTGCCACATGTCTTACTCTGTCTTTATTCAAACACAAAGCTGTGCTACTCTCTTTCTCACCTTCCTGGCCTCTGGGTCCTCAGTCCTTATTAAGTTAAGATACCTGTGCATTGGGTATAGTGGCTCATAGCTGTAATTCCAGGTACTTGAGAGGTAGAGGCAGGAGAATTATAAGTTTGAGGCCAGCCTGGGCAACTTAGTGAAACCCTGTCCCTAAATTAAAAAATAAAAAGGACAAAGGATATAGCTCAGTGAGAGAGTGCTTAAAAAAAAGACACTTGAACCATTATATCATTATATGGGTTTTAAGCTCTTAGATAAGTTTATGAGTCAACTTGGCTGGGCTATGGTGTCCAAATATCTGGCCAAAGATTATCTGGATTTTTTTTTTTTTTACATTTAAGTCAGTGGATTTTGAGTAAAGTGGCTTGCCCTCTATAATGTGGGTGGATTTCATCTAACCAGCTGAAGACTTTAGATAGAGCAAGAAATAAAGGGAATTCAGAAGACGGCCCCAGACGTGATAGACAACACTGACTTTTCCCTGAGTCTCTACCCACCAGCCCATCTTGGAAACTTCGGGCTTGCCAGCCTCTAAAACTACATCATGAACCAACTCCTTAACATAAATCACTTTCTTTCTCTGTGTATATGTATACTCACACACACACACACACACACACACACACACACATCCCACATCCTAATTGGTTCTGTTTCTCTAGAGATGGCTGAAAAATACAGGCTTCTTTAACAGTGACCTTTGGAAGTCGGTCCTTTCAAACGTGGCCACGGTGGTCACCAAACGTTGAGATCAACTCCATGAAACAGAGAAGACACTGACAGAAAAGCTGCCTGTCCCCAGCATCCCCAAAGATTTCAGCACATTACAAATGAAGGAAGCAGCTGGACAAACTGAAGCGTTCTGTTTCTCTGACAGAAAACTTCTCAAGCAAGCCTCTGTAGTGCGTGAGTTACACGTTTACTTCATCTGCTTGAAGTTTGTGAGAAATAATAGATGGAAGGGGAAGGCAACTCAGTTGATAAGAGTGTCATGGAAAACGAGATCCTGGGCACATCTTAAAAAGATGCAAACTGGGGTTGTAGCTCTGTGGTAGAGCACTGTCCAAGTATGCATAAGGCCTTGGGGTTCTTACCAGCACTGCAAAAAATAAAAAATAAAAAATGGATCAGAAAAAGTAAGCAGCAGCAATCAAATGCAAGAATATCCTGTTATGGGTACTTGATGTCAGGAGCAACAGAGATCTGCAGCACTTTGCATAGGAAAGCTAGAAATCCAGTGATGAATCTCAGACTTATAATAAACTGCTTAACAATGTCCTTTTCAACTTGATTTCTGTCCAGCACTAAATGGCAAGACCTGGGAGGGCAGTATTTGTTCATGCTTACACGCTGTAAATGCAGTCATTTTTCTAGTTGATCATACTGTCTAAAAAGCATTTTTTTTCAAGCAAAGATTATTATTGACCATAAAAAGATCAACAATGGAGAAAAGCTTAAATTTCAAATACTCCTGGTTTCCTACAAGCAATGCATAGAAAGGTTTCCTCTACCAAAATGGAAACCTCGATGGTTTTCTTTGGTGGATCTTGGAATGACTGTTACTGAGTATATTTCATTGCATCACAACTTCAAAAACTATTGAAATCATGCTAAACTTTGAATTCATTTGTAGTTCAATCCATTTGTGATTATCTCTGAACAGGAAAAATGTAAAAGAAGTGAACCACTGAAAACTCCAATTTATACTCCTCAGCATTCTTAAATCTTGTCCTTACACATCTCTCTTTCCTGACCCTTTTATTTTTAGTTTGTCTCCCAAACAGTGATAAGCCCAAGGTTACATATTATCTACAGTTTTCAAATCAATATTACCTTATATCACCATTGCTGAGCAGTTTAGGGCTTTGTGGCTAGCTACCATGACAATAGATGCACAGCCTGGAACCAGTTTTAGTTAATTAGAGTCAATCAATCCAAACTTTGCTAACTTACTCATGTGAAACAATAGTATAATGAACCAAAGTCAGCAAGATGATTGGGAAATACAAATTATTGCACCCTGATAAATTAAATGTGACTATTATAAACCTTCTTTCTAAATGAATACTCAAGGAGGGAATGTATGGGTATTTAATATAATTAAGAATGGGGGAAAATAAACTTAAAGGACCATTAAAAGATCCTCTTTAATTTTAAGAAAGAAAAACACTCAGAGGTTGTTTAATGGGATCATCTGGTGCATCTTTATGAATATTCCTTTTGGAAAATGGCTTTCTGTTGATTCTGTGGTCCTTGGACCAAAAGTGGAACATGTACTCTCGTGGGACTCAGAGCCATAGTAGTTTTTAACACTTCATTGTAAAAGCTTCCGTATCTCCTATAGTAGGAAGAACATGGCAGGTGGGAAAAGAGCAAAGAGAGGTGAGGTAGAGGGGCCGATGCTTCTGTGACTGTGTATGCAGGGTCTTGAGAGTGGGTTCATGTGACTGAGACACCAGTGCTTTGTCCATGTTCAAAACTGAATGAAAATATTTCCCCAGAATTCTCACAAATATTATGCGCTCCATCTGTCATCAGTATTTGTGGCACATGTACTTAGGGTGCAAGGCCTGCCTTAGATGAAGTACAATAAACAACTACTTACACCTGAAGTTGATAGAACAAGACAGACCCTGAGGTTCATTCTTCTATTTAGCCAAGATAACTAAAAAGCCCATCATTCAGAACTATTTCTTTGGGTTAAAATAACATATTGGCATGATGGTGTTAAAAGAGAAAATTACAAAAAGTCTAGTTTTGTGGATTTTAATTAGCTTTTATTTGCAACTCTAGAATCGGGCAGCAATCTAAACCAGAGATGGTCCCCCAGTGGTCCCTCCCACCACATGTGCAGGTTATATTTATAGGAAAGGAAGTGACAGAAAGCGGAAGTGAGCACAGAGGTGGCTGGATTATTTAAAGCTTGGCAGTCGCCTTACTCGAATCTGGTTTGAATCCTTGGCTGCCTATGGTAGATTCAAGTTCTGCTATTGTGATTGGCTGAGATTCAGCTACTTGTTACAAGGTTCCAGTCTTGTTTAGACAGCAAGTTAGGTTACAAGTTCACTATATACAGAGAAACTCTTGGGCAAAGCTTTATATGTGTCTGGAGGCAGCTTTAGGCCAAACAATTAAAATTAACAGAAAATACTAGGTGTCCTATTTGGAAAAGGTGTAGTGGGGATGGAAAAGGAAAAGAAGTTGAAAAAACTGAGGAAGATGAGTTTAAAATATAGACCCTCATGCCCCAACTTAGGTTACGGTCAGTCCCATTATGAGCTGTTGTCAGTAGAACCTCATGTAAGAAAGCTTCTTTGGGAAAGGCAGAGTGGACAGAGGTGTGACCTGGAGTTGGAAGACCTGTGAGGGGGTCCTCTCCCAGCCAGTCCTGTGATCTCCATGGCCCGTTTTCCTCACTGCAACCAGAGAGCAGGAGGAGATAGATGATCACTGAAAAAATTCCCAGCTCAAAATTACCCAGGGGTAAGTAACTTCCAGAAGAGTTTTTAATAACTTCCTATTACGTGACACACACGTTCGCTACCAACTTACCTTTTTACTTCTGTCACATAATCAGGCAGATCAAAGCAAATGCCAGAGATAATTACAGTGTGGAACATGATGATATCATATTAGATTTCATTGCTTCATGTTGAACTCCCATCTATTTTCTCATAATCTAAAATCACAGCGAACTTAAAAGTCTGTAGATACTTTCAAGATGATGTGCATTTTATCATCATTGTGTACAATGAGGGCTTGTCTTAAAAGGGACCTGAGGGCTGGCCCACTGAATCTATCCATGTCTGTGTATCCCTAGATTAGAGAGGAAACTGCACTCACTTTATTTACTTTATTTTGTTAAAAATGACTGCTGAAATGATAAGGTGGTTCATTCGTCTTCATGCTATATATGAGTAGTCAAAATAATTTGAAGCTTCTAGAAGACATGAGTTAGAAGTTATGTTACCTTCAGTACATCAACTACAGTGACTCTTAATGAATGTTAGATGATGGATGGATGGGTGCATAGATGAATGGATAGATTACAGATGGGCGGGGGGATAAACATAAATAAATGCAAGGTCAGTATAAGGACACAATGGCATAGAGCTTATATTTCTTTACATTTGGAGAACTGTTTTAAATGCTTGCTTTTTTGCAACCTTATTTTTGGAAGTAACAATATTTTATGTACTACAAATACATCATGATAAAACTGAATGTATTCTTATATGCATATTCATCTTACTTATTTATACCATTTATTTATACCATTTATACTTATTCATTTATACCATTTAACTGCTAATAAAAAAAAAGTTAGCCAAAAGATAACAGCAAAATTTTTGAAATTTCAAAGAGACATTGCTGATTGATTCCCACCTTCTGCATCTCAGATTCAAATCCTATCATTAGCAATAAAATAGATTCTAATCCATGGTTTCCTTTCTAGTTCATTTTTATAACTCGAATCTCTTCAAACTAGTTGTTTCTCCCCAAACCACATAAAAATCACGAAGTATTTCACTGGCCATGACACTACCAATTGGTGATGAGAAATTTGCTTGTGCTTTTGACATCTCTGTGTAAAACAACAGCTGCTTCACTCACTTGGAAGCAGCCTTTTTCCCCCGCTGGGGATTCTTATCCCCAGTGGAAGTGGGTGGGCATTCTGCTGGCAATGTTGCATACAAACGGAGATGCTTAGGTGCTCCATAGCTGACAGCTAAAATGAACCCGTTCTGTGAGGATTACGTTTTCTAGTAGAAGACAGCTAGACCTGCTTTCCTTTGGGGAATAGAAGATAAGGGACACTATGGCCCTGCCCTCATCCCTGTGAGCCCCACACCCACAATCACACGGGGCCAGCCACATACACTGTGGAAACCAAAGGCTAATACTCTAAGTGCATCCTATCTACCAGAAGGAAGATTCTAGGTCAAAATGAGCAGATGATTTGAATGGAAACATATTGTGTGAAAGCAGTGGGGTCCTCCTCCTCTTCCTTTCTCTCCTGTCATCAGCACTATCAACATCATCATCATGATTATTCCCTTGCCAGCTCTACCTTCTTGCGAAGTTCCTAAAACTTGAAAAAATGTTTGTTCCCTTTTCCTCAAGCCCCTCCTCATCCTTAAACCATACACTTAATGAACCTATGCATTCATTGTGCCCTTAAAATGACCCTAGGAAAGAAATTTTGCTTATGCACATGCCATCAAAAAGTTGATCCCTTGGAAGGTGGCTGTGATCCTGATGCATTCCATGCTATTTATTTTGGCCCAGGTCCTGCTGACCATGTTTTTGCTAGCACTGCATTGCACCTCATAAGTGGTGCATTCTGGTGAGAGATGCATTGACGAGAGCATCAATTCCACGGCCCCATACACAGTTTCAGCACAAGTTCTAGGCTAGCTCTGTATGAGAACTCAGCATGCTCCTAGAACGCAGGATAGAAGCAGGAGTCAGAAAACGTCACTTGTGCACTGCAGTGTGGATGTGTGAACCTCCCAGATATAGAGTGAGAATGAAGGTGTGTAGTAAAGCACATGAGACCCCCCGCTAGAAGCTGACACTCCCAGTAGGAGTGTTAGACTCCAAAACACTGAGTTTGGAGATTTCAGGACTGCCCTCAGCCATTCATCAGTGAAGTGACATCAGTGAACCTCTCGGAACTTCATTATCACTATCTACAAAATGTTAACCAATGGCTTTAGTGATGTGCATGTATGTAATTATCTGTATATGTGTGTAGATGTTCTCCAAAAGGATGGATAATCTTAGATATATGTGGATGTTCTCTTTGTAGGAGTAAGTGAAACCTTTTGCTTTCAATGTCTAATTTACTGATTACCTATCAGACTGAGAAAGGGACCTATCCTTCAGCTGTAACACCATATGATTTTGAAGTAAATAAGAATTTTTTTTTTTATTTTTCTTCCCTGTGAAGGACAAGAACACTCTAAACCTTCTTCTTAGATAATCAGAAGTCCAGATTTATTGAATCGTAGATATCATTCTCTAACCTTTCCCTAGATGCTTTATTTTACTCATACCTTTTGCTGAACATGTATTAGATACCCTTTGTATGTCAGCTCTCAGCTGTGTGCTGTGGATAGAAAATAATATTTATTGAGGAGCTGGTAGTCTAGTGGATAAACCAATAAATAAATGCATTTATAGGCATACTTATAAGATGGTTAAGAGATCTAAGATAATTATATAGATAGTGCTGTGGACACATAAAAGAGGATTAACTTTACCTGTGACTATTATACAGCACCAAGAACGGGGGTAGCCTTGGGGCTGCTCTTGAAGATAAAAGGAAGGTTACCAGTCAGACAGCGACTTTGTCCCATCATCCAGGAGGAAGAAGAGCAACGTGAGCAAAGGCAAGGGTGACCGCATAGCCTTTGAGCTGTCGCCCTGTGTGATTCAGACTCTTGAATAAATAGACCTGCTTCTTTCATAAAACACCCGTGCATATCTCAGGACAGCGAGGCTTTATTTTGAAATGCAACCTGACTTTGATTTTTCTCAAACCAGTTGCTCTGATAAGAATTCAGACTTAAAAACAGATCTCAGTGTCTTCCTGGACGACTGTCAACATGTACAACTTCCCAGCAGTCAAGAAATATGGGCAGCCTCCTCCTGCAGAGATGTGCTTTAATGATTCATCAGTGACTGTACTATAACTCATTCATAAAATCCCAAAGCATTAAAAGCTCCATCTTCATTATTACCAGATGTCTTACAGGTGCCTAAGTCAACACTTCAAAATGATTCCCTGCAAGTTTGCAAGACCAGGCGTTCCTTCAAGGGCATCCAGGAAAACATTTGCTGCAAGGAATCTCCTGGAAAGTGGTTAGAAGTCTGTAAAAATGCCCTTCAGTATTAAGACCCTGTCCTTTTCACATTCTGCCCCTTCTGTCCTGGAGATGAAAATGCTACCGAAGGACCTAATTTGGAAAGGAGAGAATTAATCTGTTTCTTCCAAAGATTGTAGCCATTTCAGCAACAACAAAGTATGGAGTTTTGTGTCTCTCCATCACATTCTCTCTCCATCTTTTTCTGTTCCTCTCCATATTGTACAGACAGAGAAGTAGATCAAGAAAGATGGATTTAAAGAAAGGTAGACGGCCTTCAGAAAGTGTTTCCCGCCCCCCCCATAACTGAAGAAAAGGCAAAAGAATGTGATTTAGGCAACAAAGAAAATAATTTTTAACACTTTTATTTCCTTATAAGATTAAAATTCCAAAAAGGACCAGAATTGAGTCCATAAAGTCTTTGAAAGCATAACGCCTGTGGCATCAGGAATCTTGCCTCTGTTCTTGCAGATGTCATCGGGTACCAGCTAAGCAGAAGGACAGGCCTCCAAAGTCCCAGCTACACAGAAATCCTGACAAATCCCTGCCTCTGACTTCTCAGTTGATGTTGTTATTCCAAATGTCCCTGAAGAAACTTCTTTTCTTTTTAGATCACTTGAGTCCTATATTTAAGATTGTTACAGATTTGCTTTTGTCAAAACTGCTGCTGAGAAAGCTGAGAGGGGGAATAAAAGGCACTTTATTGAGCTTGCAAGTTCCCCACAGCCTGAGCTGGTAAGTCAGACTCAGCACTAACTATGGACCAGAGTAACCAGGGATTCAATGGATGCCCTGTTTCCGAGGTCGCCCTACATGATGGGGCACATTTACACATTCCCAAACATTGATCTCTCTCTTTCGAAGTCAATACTGGGTCCCATGTCCTTAATGATGGTGTGTTATACCTTTAAAGCATAGCATTCACACACAGTTTATTTTTTCGTCAGCTGTAATCAGTTTTTGAATTCTGTTGTGTTTTATTTTTTTTTATCCAAGTATGGTTCTCCTGGTGTAGTAAATGACATTAGGCTTTTGTAAATTCTTGCAGAATATAACAGATCATTGGTTTTATAACACAGTCGCTGCTTTTGCATTCTGATGAGATTATTAGTAGCAGCCTAGAATACAACATCCCTGCATACTGTTAGTTAAAAAAAAATAAAAGTTTACTAAATGGTCTCTTGTCAACTGTATCTGAAAATCATTATAGTTTCTCTGTTTCCTCGACATGAGGGGCTCTTCAGCAAGCTGGTGGGTTATGTCAACATGAGGTTACAAAATTATTATCCCAGCTCTGTTTGTTTCAGTGGGGCTTACGCCACGCATTAACATTCCTATTGTAAACCTCAGGGGCTTAGGTATTTGTACATCAGGTGTAGAACAATTCCAGTGTTCAAACAAACGGTGCTCAGAGCCAATTGGCCTCACGGTAGCTTTCATTGGGAACAAATTCAGAGGGGGGAAAAATACAGCCAGGCTTTTCTGATTTGCCATCTCTCCATAACATAGATTAGCCCTTTGGGGTGTTCTGTGGCCTCCTGTAGAGAGATTGAATATCCACTCTATTAATAAAATTAAGTGTTTTTCCCTCTTGGGCCCATTGTCTATAATGTAAATTAGCTACGTGTGATATTTAAGGGGCAAATGGTCCTCCATGCACTACAGCACAGCAGCGAGCAAGGGAGAGAGGCACAGGGTGTGCAGACCGAAGTGCCTGGCAAAGACCAGGGAGCAGAACATTCCCTTCTCTTCTTTTAGGGCTGAAACGATGACATTTGAAAACTGCCTACTGCCTGTGCACCTCACTTTTTTCCGTGCCGCTTCTCACAGGCATACCTGCTATCTGCATTAAGATCATGACATTCTGGGCTCCAAATTGATGCAGTGCCAAATAAAAAGCTATCCAGTGAGCTATAATGGTCCTTCAGAAGTTGCAGCATCAACGTGGCCAATAACACAAATTTTTAAATGTGTAAATGCATATTAAAATGAGAAATCTGATTTGCTTCAAGAGTTCTGGCCTATCAGATCCATAAAATGATGCTTTTTAAAAACTGCTTGCATCTAGTTTTCATTTACCTGAAAACGGAAGTTATGAGAATGAGTTTTGCAAAACCTCCAATATCCTGTTTAGTCATTTCCAAGATGGAATCCATGCCTGTCTCTTCCATCTTTGTTCCTTTTCCCTCAGTTTCCAAGGACATCTTTGTTCTGTTGGCAACACTTTAAAATTGAATGATATTTAAAATTCACACAATTCTCTTTGGAATTTCAGGTAGATTCTTTTGAGACAGTTCTTCTTAACTGATAACATTTCCAGTCAGGTGTATTTATGAGTCATCCTTAAAAACTAGAACGCAAGTTCTTCTTTAAAATGTTTACTCTTAAATGACTAGAAGTTTTTTGTTTTTTTTTTTTGCTAAACTAGTTCATATAAATGAAAGACTGAAATGATAGAAGAAAAGGAAGGAAGGGAGGGAGGGAGGGAGGGAGGGAGGGAGGGAGGCCTGGAGGGAGGGAAGGAAGAAAAAAAAGAAGAAAGAGGGAGAGAGAGGGAGGAAGGGAGGGAGGAGAAAGAACCTTCTATGGGTCAGAGTACAGGACAAGCTCTAACTTCTGCCTTCAGCTGAGCTGAAGAAACGGTGGTCAGCATTAGTGACAAGGAGACAATTGCAAGGACCTAAAATGGTCACATTCTAATGGGAAAGCAAACAAACCAAAAATTTCAGTGCAATATATTAAGTGCTCTATGGTATAAATTCCAAGGACCGATTTTTCCTGGAAATCAGTGAGATCAAGAATGCCACATGCCAAATGTCTCCTTTGATATAAGGAGAGTAACTAAGAACAGAGTAGGGACGAAGAGCATGAGAAGAAGATTAACATTAAACAGAGATGAGAGGTGGGAGGGAAATGGAGAGAAAAGGGAAATTGCATGGAAATGGAAGGAGACCCTCAGGGTTATACAAAAGAACATACAAGAGGAAATGAGGGGAAAGGGAAAAATAATACAAGGGGGAGAAATGAAGGTCAATAGGGGGGGTAGAGAGAGAAGAAGGGTGGGGAGGGGAGGGGAGGGGGGATAGTAGAGGATAGGAAAGGTAGCAGAACATGACAGTCACAAGTATGGCAATATGTAAATCAATGGATGTGTAATTGATGTGATTCTGCAATCTGTATATGGGCTAAAAATGGGAGTTCATAACTCACTTGAAGCAAAGTGTGAAAGATGATATATCAAGAACTATGTAATGTTTTGAACAACCAACAATAAAAAAAAAAAATAAAAAAAAAAAAAAAAAAAAAAGAATGCCACATGCCCGACAGAGGCCAAGACCTGTTACCCAGTGACTAGATTCCTAATCAGATTGACAGAGGATCATGGAGTCTAAGCTCTAAATGTAAAGAGAGCAGGGCTTAAACCCCACCTCCCACAATTGTCTTGTGATCCAGAGCACAATAATCGACACCTTTTGGGGGTTTTCTACTATGAAAATGGCACAGAAGCCATAGCTACCTCCTACGTGCTCTGTGAGATTTAGTGAGACAGTGCTGGAGGGACCGTGGTGCAGTGCTTGGCACAGACAAGGACTCGTGAAATGCCAGGGGGCATGGTTGCCATCATTATTCACAGAACCTGCATGCTTGACCCCTTGACCTGTAGGCTTCCAAGAGTGAGTTTTGGTCCGGGGCAGGGGGTTTCTTTTCTCTGAAGCATATGCTTCCTCCCCCCAGTCTGAGGACTGTGTGGTCACAGAGCTCCCATCAAATTGTCATCCATGAGACTTCATCCCACTCTCCAGAGCTGGTGAATGTGTCCCTTAAGCCTGCTCTGCTCTCTCCCTGTATGTGAAATTAAATTGTATATTATGAGGATGGTTCATTTGAATGAAAGAGTTTACATGTTTATTTACAATGTGGAAAAGTTTGTTCCATTTATTGAAAGCAATGTGACCTCAACCGTGTCATGTGACTGCTTTGAAGATGGGTGCTCTCTTTTAACCTGGAGCTGTGGCTCTCTTCTTTTTTCTATGTGAATGAGTACATTGTGCTGTTTTCCTAGGCGCCAATCGGTACATATTTGACTGGTCTTGGGCAAACTGCCAAGGTTATGAGGCCAATGCCTATGATCTCTGAATTGACCCAGGCTTCGTGCATCAGTCCTGTGCTGGGGCCCCCTCAGCTGATCTGACCTTCTGCAGTGCTAATGTCAGGCTTCCTCTCTCTTTTCCCACTACCAGTTAGAACATTCTTCCTTTCTTTAATGTAACAATCACACACACACACACACACACACACACACACACACACACAGATACACCACATGCAAATACTCAACTCTGCTCATCAAATCTTCTTGGGGACACATTTAAATGGATACGTTTTGAGTACAATCTGTGTGCCAGGCACTGTGCTAAGTGTCAAGGGCATAAATTAAACAAGGCAGAACTTGGCCCTGAGTACACTGAGTGTATCTTTGTCAACAGGAAACAGATAATGGATGCATAAATGAATAGGCTCCCTCAATATTTTCAGGCTGTGATTAGCTCTTGGAAGGAAAATAAGCAGGGTGCTGGGCCAGAGTAGCAGAGGGATTTACTCCAATGGAGTGGACCCTACGGTCCCTCTGAGGAAGAGATACTCCAGAAAAGACCCAGAGAATGAGGAGAAACAAAGCAAAAGCGTGGAGGGAAAAATCATTTTAAAAATGAGCCACAGCAATTGCAAAACCCTCAAGATGGGAAATGGCTAAAAAAGTTTCAGAACCTGAAATCATGGAGGCTGCACCTGCTGATATAGAGTCGAAGAGAGGTGGTCAGTTCAAAGCCAGGACATGCTGGGATTTGTAGGGCTTTGCAGGCTTCCCTTGTGGGAGGTGCTGGGGTTGTGTTCTAAGCACAACAGAAAGCCAATGCTGGGTTTCAGTGGCAGTAGGTGGCCTCTCCAATTTATGATGGAAAGAGTTCTAATGGTTAGGTAGAAAAAAGAATGCAGTCAGCACTCAATTTCCATAAGTTCTATATCTGAAGATTCAACCAAATGTAGATCAAAATATTTTTCATCGCATCTATATCAAAATGTACACAGCATTTTCCTGGCATGATTCCCTAAACATTACAGTAGAACAACTATCTACATAGCTTTTACTTTGTAATAGGCATCATGAATTAGTTAGAGATGGTTTCAAGTGCACAGGAGAACCAGGTGTGTAGCTCAGTGATAGAACAGAGTGCCTAGCATGTGTGGACCCCCTGGCAAATTCTATCCCCCGGGCCAACAATAAATAAATGAACAAATAAAGTATGCAGGAGGGTACACACAGGTTTTATGCCAATAATATGCCATTTTAAATAAGGGACTTGTTCTTCTTCAGATTTCTATAACCATGAGTCCTGGAACTTATCGCCTGCAGAGACCAAGGGATGACTATATACAAAAATCAGATTTACAGCAAGTAAACTGGTTTAAGAAGGTTTCCAGGAATTGGGATGTGAAATACAGGTGAGGCAGGATGTGGCAAAGACTGGACTGAATAGATGTTTTGATTTAGTAAGATGGAAGAGGAACAGGTTTCAGAGATCCTGAAAGTGAATGTTTGAAAGACCTGAGAGACATCCAAATGGGGAGGTCCAAAAGGTGATTTCCACATGCCTGTTGTCCAGAATTAATACTGATCACATTCAGAAACTCATTAAAGTCACGGTCACCATTTGTCAGGTGACAATCCCTTTGGTGCACTGCATGTTTTTTGGTATATTGGCTCAATGTGACTTTTATGCATAAGTGCTTTACTTACTACTCTATACATATACCTTACTGTAGGTGCCAATGCACAAAGTTCACTGTATTAAATGCTTATTACAGGGTTCCAAATAAGGAACACCTAACTGGAAGGCTTTTGCAAAAGCCTGAAAACATGACAATGCCACATCTCTAGATCAATGAGGAGGTCTCATAACCTAGAATCTAAAAAACTGAGGGTGTACCCACAGGAACACAGCCCCCTGGAGAGAGGTGACATAGCAAATGCTTAGCATATGCATTAGTAAACACACTAACTTGCTCTTGTCAGGTTCCAGAAATGTCACATTTACAAAGACATTTCCCCTAAACCACAGATCAAACGGTGCTGCACGGGGGAAAAACATCTGGGGGGGGGGGGGGGGAACGGATGGAAAGAAAATTCCAGAATCACAACCTTGATTCTTATAAGAGAAGAACATCACAACATGCAAATGTTATCAAAGAAAACTATACCAAACGTTGCAGAATCATTCCTGTCAAATGAATATAAGATGCTAATTGGTGATGTATGTAGTCCCAGAGATGTTTGACATGCAAAGTGTGAGTGAAGTACGACAAAGCATTTGTGTGGGCCATCTGGAAGGGCATCCCACACTGCTGCATGTGATGAGAAAGTGCAATTAAACAGAAACTTTGGAAACCAGGACCTAAATATGCATGGATCTGTGTGCTTCTCTCTTTAACACATATTGAGAATCTGGGGAGGAACACTTCCTTGCATCTTGAGACCATGGTGACCAAATGAATGGAACCTGACTCTCCTCTGCATGGGGAAGTTCCTGCCAGCCTGTCTGCAATCTGGACATCTCTGTAGGTTTACCAAGCATGCAGATTATGTTCCTCAGTACTTCACAGGTGAAGCCTAAAGTTTGGCCACGGACTTACTCACACAAGCAGGCATTTGGTATCATTTGATAATGAGCATGCACAGTATTGAGATTTCTAAGATAGGGATGCTTTCTGCATCTTTACACACACATATGAATATTTTCCACAAACATCAGAGATAATATGCAAAATAGAAATGCTTGTTTCTGCTCTGTATCTACATGAGAAAAAAAATGTAAACATTCACCAAAAAAAACAGAACTTAAGAAATTCATTTTCATACATTTCAGTTTATAAAGCTAAACTTTCAAAAATTAAACTTGAGGGGAATATGTCCATGAGATAGAAGTTTTCTTAGATTTCATGCACACGACTCAGTCTGTTAGGAGAACTAGTGAATGTTTTAAACATTATTTGATAGTAAAGGACTAGCCCAATGCTTATGGGCCATAAAATCTGGTGTTCTAACCCTGCATTTTGCCCTTCGAGGCTGTGTTTTCTTCTGAACCCTTTTCATTTATGTCCTTGTTTTGAAGGAAAGTTTTGAGATTTATTTAGCCTACAGCTGGTTAAAAGACAAACGAACCCAAAGCACAAATATAGACACCTGGGAAATTGCATCTTCGCGATCAATCTACCTCTTCTTAAATACATTTTGTTTGTTTGCCTATCTGAGTGTAAGCCCCAAGGCAAGAACTGTGTCTTTTTAATGTCTTCCACAGCACCAAGCATATTGTAAAAGCGGAGGCAATGATAAACAATAATAATAATGCCATTCGAAGGGAATGCTGACTCAAATAGCAGGAGTTTAACCCTAATGGTTGAGACACTTGGAGTTGGGAAAAGACATGGCACTAGAATAAATTTCTATAAGCCAAATCTGCTTCCAAAACTTGAATTATTCTCTTCTTTGTTTGAGTTTCACTTTTAAAAAGAATTGGTGATGAAAGCAATATTGGAAACAAACAAATAAAATCTGTACAAGAGCAAAAATATATCCCCCGAAATTTACTGAGCACCAACAATTTTTAATCAAAAAATAGAACTGAACAGGACATCTCTCCTACCTCTCGGCCCTTAAAATGCATAAGTAGTTAATGAAAGAGAAGGGGGCATGGAAGTTTTTTTAATGCACCTGTGTGCTATAGATCATAATGAGATGTACTCATTGGAGATGGATGGTCTGTTCCTAAGAACATACTTGCTTGGGTCAGCTCTATGGAGGGAAAATGCAAGAGTGGGTTTCTACACTTGAGGACTGGGGACTGACTTCAGAGTGTGTTCTGAGCACCTCCCCGACTCACCATCCGCAGGCACGGTAGTGCCAGGGAACAATGAAGTCCCTACCAGTTCACTGGTTCCTAAAGCATCCACCCCATCAGATTAAAAGCTTTGAAGATACCTCAGTCATGCAAATATAAGAGGGACTGTCGCCTAAAATACTAATCTCCTACCTACATATTTATCTGAATTCTTTATCACATTAGTGAGTGGCCATCCTTCCAGAGCAGGAACCTAAATGAAAAGAGGATGCACAGGATAGGAGGAGACTAATAATGACCAGATGTATCCACCTCAATGTGAAAAACACAGCACATTTGTGAGGAAAATACTGAAAAGAAGGAAAGAGGCAATTAAGAATGGAATTTAGAAATGATGCAGGTGGAATTTTGCCTACTTATACAAATTATCCAATTCAAATTTGTTATGTTATTTTGAGGAGGATTAAGCACAGCTCAACATTCTAAAACTAAATTCATCTACATTGTACATTATGAATTTCAATTTACCAATACTGCTGTAACTGGAATCTTAACAGTAATATCTGCTTGTGATTTTTTTTCATGTGATTCAGATGATTCAAGAAAATGTTAAACTATAAAGTCTTAGAAAACAAGATGGTAGTTTGTGTCACCTGATACCTTTCCACTATCTCATTGTTAGGGAGTAAATTATGTTCCCTCCCCAATGTGACTATGTTTGAAGATAGAACCTTTAGAGAAGTAGTTAAACAAGGTCCTAAGGGCTCTCATCTAATATGACTGTCCTTATTAGGAAAGTAAGAGACACCAGGTATGTGTGCATACAAGACAAGAGGCACATGAAAAAGCCACAATCTGCAAGCCAGGAAGGGATGCCTCAGCAGAAGTGAACCCTGCCAACACTTTGATCTCAGACTACTGGCCTCAAGAATGTAAGAAATACATTTCTGTTGTTTAAGCCACCCAAACCATTGTTATGGCCACCCTAGTCACAGGTAGTGGCTTTCCAGTGACTTGAAGGGATGGACAGGTACAAGGTAATTTCTGCAAAATATACTTTGTATTTGTCTTCCCTCAGAAGCTTGTACCAGATGCTGAGTTACCCCAAGACCAACATAGATAATTTTAAATATTCCTAGATGATTCTAATATATGAGTACTCTTTCTCACTTCCCTCCATACTATGGCTCAGATATTCATCACTAAACTTCATTCTGCTTACTAGAAAACCTAAGAGCCTCTGTGGTGATTGTACCAGCTATTGGCTGATTACCATAAGGCCAACCATGAGCCACAGGTGAGCAAAAATAGGTGTCTTCACCTTCTACCCCATCACAATACCAAAGCAGAACCAGAAGCAACCAGAAATAGATGTCTTCCCTGGAGAAGAGATCTTCTACATGTCCAGAGTAGAACATCCTACATAATAGACAAAACTTAAGGCTTTGCCCATTTCTAGGGAGAAAAGAATATTAAATATATGACCGTTCCACAAAGAAAATGAAGACTTTATTTGTTTTTTTTTGTTTGTTTGTTTGTTTGATTTGGACCCATATTTCTATTCCTTATTTGTAAGAAATGGCAAGATTTTATCCCTAAGTTCCCCCTCTACTTCCTGTGCATTCGCTGAGGCTATGATTTCCCATCTCTGTCCAAGTTAGGTGTCACTATAAAACTAAGTGTTTGTCAAAGAGATAATGTGACATGAGCTACATCTGGACCACCTGAGAGCCACCTTCATTTCTTTTTCTTATTCATTAGTTGAAGTATGCGGGCTCTAAGGAATGAGGGTGGATCCATGATGAACAAAAACCTGGGTCCTTGGATGACTGCATAGAGGAGCCACCCTCCAGATCCATTGGGTTGACATGGGTGAGAAACAACCTTTCATCAGATCCAGTCATTTATTGTATGAGTTGTTTATTACAAGAGCAGGGCAGGCCAACTCTAACCACACTTATTTAGGGTAGTAACAACAGAGAGTTTTGTCCTTTTTTGACAGTAACTTTCAGGAGTTTGAATTTGGAGCTAAACATTCCACTCTCACCCTGATCTTCTGGAAGCTCTGAGTCAATGCCCAACAAGGGTAAAGGGTAACCAAGCTGATGGACTTCAGAGTTTTTTGATGGAATATAAAGCAGCAGTCTTGGTGATCTTTTATTGTTGAGTGACATCTTTTCCAAAGAGGTATGTGCCTTAGATTTATTCCATGAGAGTCACCCTTCTTTATAGGCCTTGCCTGATAGTATTTTTATAATTTTATTTTCCTTGGAATGAGAGAATCAGGGAAGAGTTCTGTGAGCACTTACTGAGCATTCCTTGATGATATATAATAATACAGGTATAAATCTGATAGTCCTCAACTATGAAATATGAACTATTAACTATGGAAACTCTACTATGAACAATGGAAACACAGCTTAATAATGGCCTGGACATGTTTGTGGGCTAGTAGCAGAGTTACAGCATTGTATAAGATTCTGACTATTCTCTTGAAGGCAGTTCTACAAAAACTGTTTGACAATTTCTCAATCACAACTTCCTACTTCCTAATCTACAGGAAAAGAAAAAAAAAATCTGAAAGAAAAATTGAGTATTCTGCATCCCCTTTCTCTGTCCTATCTGGATTTTTATCCAATCTGGGAGCAACAAGAGGGTGGATATTTCATGAATGTGCATGTGTGTGTGTGCGTGTGTGTGTGTGTGTGTGTGTGTGGTGTGTATATAAGCTGCTCTGGTAACCAGGTAGCAATTCTGGAAGAGGTACAAAGCAGAGTAAGGAAGTGACAATGGATATATCAATACCCAACCAATCACAGGTTTTTTACAACACTGAGTGGCATAACTCTAACCAATGGTATCACAGATGTTATTAATTAGGATGAATCATGCTATTTGATAAACTTTTATTATACTTATTATGAACTAAAATATTTAAATTATTAATAACAAATGATCCGGGCCTAGTGGCACATACCCATAATCCCAGCGACTCTGTAGGATCGAAAGTTCAAAATCAGTCTCAGCAACTTAGTGAGGCCCTAGGTAACAGTGTGACCCTGTATCAATCTAATTAATTAATTAAAGAGCTGGGGATTTGGCTCAGTGGTTCAATATCTCTAGTTTTAATCCCCAGTACCATATAAAAAGAAAAAGAAATAAATAATGGTATTTGTGCAAACATAATAGACCACAAAGCAATTTGTATAAACATCATCTCAAAACAGAAATTTTTCTGTGCCTGTATCACACCCACTTGGCCCATCTCTGACTTAGAGCAATGTGGTAGATAACTACCATGTACTTACTTACCATTGTCCTTCTACAAGCCCAAAGGACAACTTCTCTCCATTTCTCTGCCTCAGGACTTTCTCTGAAGCCACATAACACAGTCATAGTCAGGAAGTGTGTAATGGGTAGGGGGAGGGGAATAACACTTGGGTGAGAGAGAATACTCCAAATAAGAGACAAGGGCATTAGTAGATGGATGCGCAACAACCCCATGTTTTGGAGAGATAGTTGTGAGGTATATTCTCTACACAGTTCCTTAGAAATTGCCCCCCAATCTGCATAGGATTCAGTCCTAGTTTCCCAAAGCAAAAACTAATCATATATATTTATTTGTAAATATATATATTTTTCTTTCCTGCTTCCCTGTTTTCTTTTTCCTGATCTATCAAGATTGCTTCCAGAGATAATTTCCTAATAAACTGCATGCATTCAAGTCCTCCTGACTCAAACCATGATTTAGGATAATTGTATTGAGGTACCTTATTTAATCCCCCACTGCTACTAAAATAGAAGCCTGTTATTTTGGATATGAGGTGTTCCCCAAAAGCTCCTGTTAATGCGAGATTATTCAGAGGTATAATAATTGGATCTTAAGAACTATAATCTAATCTGTCCATTCTAGTTTGAATGGACTGGCTGGGTAGTAACTATAAGCAGATGGGGCATGGCTGGAGGAGGTGGGTAAGGTGCCCTGGAAGGATGAATCTTCCTTGTGGCACATTCTCCCTTTCTTGGCTTCCTGACCCCTCTTGCAGGCTGAGCAGCTTTCCTCAGGTGGGGTCTTAAGATTCCCATGGTGTGCTCCCTCTCCTTGGACCCAGAGCAATGGAATCAGCCTTATGGACTAAGACCTCTGAAACTGTGAGCTCTCTGCTGCAGTCCGGCTGCAGCAAAATAACCAGGGGGGTAACGAACAACTTGTGTACGTTGATACAGCAGGAGAGGGAGCCGTTTATTGTAGGACAACAGAGGTATTTATACATTCCACACAGCTTATCTAATTAACATAAACTCAATACAGCAGTCAACCAATAAGGAATCTCCACACTTAATGGCTCGCTGGTGTTACTTCACAAACCACTCCCTCTGGCAAAATGCTAGGTGCCATCCTGACTTGTTTACAGACTCTAACAGCTCTCCACCCCAAACTTATCCTTGAAATTGTTCTTATCAGTTATTTTGGTTTCAGAGACAAAAAGTTACTAAAACAAACCCTCTGTGATAGAACATATACTGTTGCAGCATTTGCAGCTTAAAAGGTAGAGATCCAAGGTGAATTGAGGAAGCCCATGCTCCATCTGCTGAGTTCTTAGAGGCTGCCAATCACAGGAATGGATGTCATGACTTGCCTTTTTAAGGAGCAAAATTGAAACTGAACTCAGAAATGTATGCCATTTGCCTTCCAAAGAGACTTGACATTGTGGAAAAGCTATGAACTCAGCAAAATTATTATGCATTTCATCTACAGGATCTCCTGTAGGGGTATTGTTAATTTTAATAATTCATATTTAAAATATTAATTGAATTAATGTGACTTCAAAGAAAGAATAGCAGCTTTTTATATCAGACCTGTTACTTTTCTAAGAATAATACCTATATTATTTTAAAATCTAAATTTTCTACAAAAAGTACTTTATTCTACAACCTTAACCTTTTGAAGCAGAATCAAGAACTAAGAAACAAGAGTTTTAAAGGTTTCTGCACAGCTGAACTCCAAATCACAAAGTCCATATAAAAAAGCTTATATAACTTACCCATAATCCACTCATTACCTATAGTTCAAATGAGTCTGGGATTTTTGATTGTTTTTTGGTAGGTAGTTTTGCCCTGAACTGAACTGAACTGAATAGAAATATCCAGATGCAATGTAAAAAAAAAAATGGACAAATAGAAAGAAACAATATATAACAATACGGTCATAAGAGAAAAGGTAATAAAAACAGAAAAGAAAAATTTAACATGTCAAACTGGCTTTCATAGACATCTGAATAAATTGAGTGAATTTCTAGATCATATCACAATTTAAAAACCAATGATGAGAAAATGAAGGCAGGAAATCATATGAAATCTATTTAGATGCCAAAGACATCTGTAAGGTAGACTAGGGTTACGGTTTAGATATGTGAGGTCCCCCAAAATCTCATGTGTGAAACAATTCGAACAGGCTTAGAGGTGAAATGATTGGGTTATAAGAGCCTTAACCTAATCATTGCATTAATCCCTTGTTAGGGATTAACCGAGTGGTGACTGTAGACAGATAGGGTGTGGCTGAAGGAGGTGCATCCTTGGGGGTGTGCCTTTGGGTAAATATTTTGTGAGCTCAGTTTAGTCTTTCTCTGATTTATGGTGCCACATTCCTAACCATTTTACTCTTCTGCCATGATGTTCTGCCTCACCTCAAACCCCTAGGAATGGGGCAGACCTCCTGTGGACTGAGAATTCTGAAACTGGGAGCCCCCAAATAAACCTGTCCTTCTCTGATTGTTCTTGTTAAGTCTTTCAGTCACAGTAGTGAACAAGCTGACTAAAACAACTATAAAGATTTTCAAACAGTAAATATAATAACATCTGGCATTTATTGGTTACCTACCATGTGCCAAATTATGTACTAGTCATTTTATAAATGTCATCTCCAATCCTCAACAGTAACACTGCAAGTTATTTCCTATTACCCTAATTTTGGAGATGAGAAAGCTGAGGCTCAAGACAGTTATTTATTTTCCCAGGCTACACAGCTAGATATTTGTTACCTCAGAGTTCAAATTCAAATCTCTCTCTCCAAAATTCATGATTCTTTTCCTTCTATGTCACCTTTAATATAAATGACATTTAAAATATTGTTAAAGGCAACAAAATTAATTATAAGGCTTATATGAAGCAGTACTAGATAAAAGTGGTATTGATAATTTGGTGATAATGACAAAAAATGAGAACTGAAACAATACATCATTCATCTTTAGGTAATTTTGAGAAGCTGTATATCCTGATTATTATCTTGTAGATAGCAAGTTATTATGATAAAGTTGGCACAATATTTAGTATGTCAACCTTAATAAATAACATGAAATGAAATAATCTACTGCATGTATATTTTATTAAACTCTCTATAAACGCTTTCCCACACATTATTTAATTTTTATATGAAAATTATCCCAGAGAGATCAGAGCAGATACATTTAGCAGATAATGAAACTGAGGCCCAGAAAACTTAAGTGCTTTTCATAGTATCATAAAATGTGTTATGATGTTTTGGCTATATTTCTAACTCTTTACCATTTTCCCCATAAAATAAATAAGTACTTTTTAAAATTCTAGTTATTTTAGTTTTACATGTATTTAAATTCCAGGTAAATGGGAGTTTATTGGAAGAAAACATTTCTCAAATGTGGTCTAAAAACAAACAAAAAATCTGAGATAACTTAAACAAAGTTCACTTGAGCAAGAAAATGTTCTAGAACTGAGCAGAACTCTAGCAAAGGTAGTTCAGAATGCCCCACCCCACCAGGCATTGCAGGTTATGTTTATAGTTATAGAAAAGTAAGTGACATACAGAAACAGCCTGATTGGCTGCGGTAGATATTTGCCTTACGTTGTCACGTTTGGGCAAATTTCAGCCCCTAATTTGGAAGTGATTCAACTGCTTTGATTGGCTCAGTTGCTTGGTTATAAAGAACACTCTTAAGTTAGATTTTTTTTTTTTTTTATAATTTGTTTATACATCAAGTTAGCTTACAGTTCATGGTTTATGGATGCCACTTTAGGCCAAACTTTATCATCCACAGAGCCCATCAGGTCCATGTTTATGGCGACTAGTTTAAGCCAAACTAAATGTAGCAAAGGTGAATAGAAGGTAAAATTAGAGAATTTTTCTAGATTCAGAAAGATAGCATGTTTTTATTGATGAAATGAATTAGGGTAATATAATAATTTTCCTTCTTCATCTAATCCCCTAGTGCTTTTATCACATAATCTCTTATTTTCAGACCCAAGACAGCATTGTTGTCGTTTCCTCAGTGACTAGCACAAATATCGACATTTTGTAGAGGCTGAGTGACATTTATTGGATCAATGAGAGAAAAAAATACATGACTAAGTCAATAAATAAGCCAATAAAAAGAGAGATAAACCTAATGATTCCATGGTTTGATGGGCTTCTGCAGAATAAACTGGTTAGATGTTTGAGGCACATTTTTCTTTAGAGATGGGTCAGATGACCAGTGACAAAATTCCCATGTGTCAGATGGCAGATCTCCTACTAACTCCCATTTCTTGGTGTTTTATAGCTGACACACCCTCTTACTATTATGAGCTGTCCTCTCATAGTCTTCAGGCTTACCTTTAGGCTGCATCTCCCAGGTCTCTTCAAACAGCACTCTCCTCCTCAGACATACAGAGATACTGGGTTCTCCAGCACTTGCCTGCCCTCTTTCATTTTGTTGGTGACTTTGACTCTCTGGATTTCCTGTCTGTATTTTCTCTGCTTTTCCTCTTGGAAAACCCTTCATTTCTCCAATGCAAACATCTTTTATAAAGTTTTCCCTGAGCCATTGGTGGGTAAACCACCTCTCCCTTATTCATGCTCCCAAACTGACTTAACCGTTCAGTAGTCTGGCTCATATGGAACTCTACTGCAATCGCCAGCTTTTATAGTCATTCTGAATATTTAGTAGGTGATCAAATATCTGCTAGAAATGTTTTAAGTTTACCAATTGGCTAAAGAATCATCAGCTGACAATTTAATATAAAGTCACACATTTAAACATGCTGTCATAGACATGGTACTGCCTCCTTAAGGCCTCTTCAAACCTCTCCCTCAATCCCACTGGTAATATCTCCCATTCTGACTTCATTCTAATCATCAAGCATTTTTGAAAACCTGGGAAACAACAACAAAACAACAGATGAGTAGATTAGCATGAACTATGCAAAATTCTGTGTTCTTGTTTGAAAGATCACATTTATGGTCCTTAATCCAGTTTACAAACTGCAGGAGTTTAGAATGCTCATTGACGTTTGTGTTTGGTTAAGACACAACTATATATTTAAGAGCTGGCAAGATTATTGAGCCAGGCTGTGACTGCAGCGGTAATTAAGCATTTTAACACATATTAGTGTAAACAGCTGTGTAAAATCCATTTCAATGTTGGAAACACAAGTGGTATGGTTCAATTAAAATATTATAAGGTAGGATTTTGAAAGTATTTGAAAAATGCTGAAGAGTACCTAGAAAAAAAATTAATTGCTCCCAGGCAGTGACCTAGGCTAACAGAGATAAATTTAAGGAAACTGTCTTCTAGACATTGCATTATAAATGAAAGTGAAAGAGCAAGCAGGAGATTCAAGGGCCAGAATTCTTTTTCTGACTCCCCAGGGCCTTGCCATGCCACACACACACATCTGGAGATGTTCAGTACCTCAGTGGAACAAGCTTCCCCACCATTCACCAGAGCAGGAAGATCTCAAAAAATAAACCGGACAATTTTGAAATGCTACATCAAAAAATTTAACAGGTTAATCAATAAACTTTACAAGCATTCTATGGACTTCCAAATATCAATGAGCTATTTCTACACTAGGAAAGCCTCATACATAGTAGGAAAGTATAGACTTTAAGATAAACACTCCTAATTTCAAATATCTATTTCATAGACTTTGTGATGTGTGTGTGTGTGTGTGTGTGTAATTTCTCTGTACTTTAGCAAGAGTACAGAGATTTCAAATGGATCCTTGTCTATCCCATTTTTACAGATGTCCAGCAATCCAGTCTCACACTCTCTCACACTCCTTTGGGGTTGGTGTGTATATTATGTGCCAAGATTGCCATGAGTCATATGGTATTCCAAGAAGAATATTATAAGCAAGAGATATTGGAAATGACCTGTTATCTTTTTTTCTATCACTCTATATTGTATGCTGTCCCCAAAGAATACAGTCTTCCCATTGCTTCTCTAGACTTACCATGGGAAGGATGCTACTAGTGAGAGTCAAGCTAGATGGCTCTCTGTTTTGCCAATGCTTTCTGATAGCACTGAATCATAAGGTTCAGAAGCAGAACTTGAAGACCAAATATCAGCTCCATGGAGGCAAACCCTGAGTACCAGTCAAAAGCTCTAGTGAAATTCCTGTTGCTCCTGGTGGGAGAGAGAGACAGTGTAACCCTGCCATCTGTTGACATAGTGACATATTGTGTCATTTCTGGTATGAGCTAAGGGTTTTCCAAATGTGGAAAGAGGGTGAAAGATCATATTTTATTTTAAAAAAAGTGATTACTCACCTTATTCTGCAAATGCTAACTACTGTATGCCAGCTGGTGGAATCATAGATTCCAGGAACAATATACCCTGCAAGTTCTTTCAGTTCTACCCACTCCATTCCACCCGAATACCTATATAATTATTAAAACAGCTATCTCCACTTCTCTGGGGGCACATTCAATAGATTTTTGAAGGTAAATCATATGAAGGAAGAAGAATAACTTCAATATATGTCAGTAGAAATAAAGGGCTCCCTATAGGGCATGTGACATTTTTAGCTTTATATGCCAGGTCTCTTACCAAACACACGATATTGATCAAAAATTAAAACAATGTTTTAGCAGAAATTACAGCTGTAATTCTGAAATATTTATTATGAATACATTAATATCCAGGACTACTAAAATGAAAACAAAAATCAACATCTGATTAGATTTAAAAGCATATCTTAGAGGCAAAACTATTTTTTTTTTTTTTTGAGAAAAAGAAATCAAGAAATCAACTTCATTTCTCTGTTTCTCAGCAGGACTGCATAAATTTCAGATGGATTCTTCTTTGTTCCATTTTTAGAGATCTCCAGAAAAACCAGTCTCACACTCTCCTTTGGGTAACACACTGCAGAATCACCTGAATCGTCAGGGTACCACCTGTAAGCCACTTTAGTATTTTCCTGGCCTGAATGAGTTTGGCATTTTTAACTAAGGCCAACACTCTCCTGGGAGAGCTCCCTAAATCCTTCAGACAAATATTAACTTTGACCTTCATGAATTTGTTATGAGAATTTTCTTTGGTTTTGCTTTGCTGTTTGTTTTTGAGGACAATGGGCCATTTCTATTCATATGTACAAGGTGCGTATTAAACAACGAACAATATGAGCAAATACTCATATTTCATGAGCAAATACTCAGGAATATGGTACTTTAAAAATTTTTTGTGTGTTCATTTAATCTTCGCCTTAAAACTGCCTTTTATCTGACAGAGGAAACTTCAGTCTCTTTAGGACAAGTTCAGTCCATTTACATGCCTATCAATATTCTCTTTCTCCCTACAGTGACATTAAAATTCCAGATGGTCATAAGAAATCAGGCATCCTCCATTCCCTGCAAATTCTCAGGGAGAGGTAAGTCTCCTATCTTGCATTTGGTCCTTTGGCTCAAATTTTGCTTGAGCCAAGAGAGGCTATTCAGGTCTCCACATGGACCCTGTTCCTTAGGTGCTCCTAGTTACTCTGTGTCCTCACATCTCAATTCCAGGGCTTCATCACTTTCACTAACCCTCTGCCTTCCCACATCCCTCTCCAAAAGCATAGAAACAGTCATATTGTCCCATACCTGTCTCTAGGTGGCTCCAGGTGGGAGAAGATGCTAGTTCAGGGCATGTGTAGAGTTCCTATAGAAGAAGAGTAGAGGGCAGACAGTAACCCTGAAGAGGAAGAGTTCCTGTGGAGGAAGGTGGGAAAGTTGGAAGGGAATTAGAAGGGAAACAAAGTTAATACCTCCAAATCTTGTTGCACCACCCAACCCAAGGAACATTAAAGTAGTTTCTTACAGTGGCACAAGCACTAGTAAGATTCCTGATTCTACTATCTTGAAGGGAATGCAATACGGATAAAAATCTTCTTGTCTAGCTTTACAAGCACACATTTCTTTTCTGAAGCTTCTTATATCTCTACCTCCTTCCCATATATATAATTTCCATTATTTAAAATCTCTAAGCATGCCCCACTTACACATACATCAAGAAAAGGTGTTTGTCCTTCCAAAAGGATGACATCAATCACAGCATTTCACCTACTTTTGACAAACCATACTCTACTTCTGTCCTTAGGAATTTTTCAAGATGGAGACTGAGGGAGTTAATACACACTTTGCTAAAGCTTCTTTTTAGGAGATGGGAAGAAAAGGAACAAAGATGTGTTTTTAAAACTGCATTTCAGGGAAGGTGACCAAGAACTTTATCAATCACAAAAGCAATTTACTTCTCCCTGTAGTCAGACAATTATTACATGAGAGTCTTTTATGGTATTAAAAAGACACAGAAAGACCAATCTAGGAACTAGATTATTTCTGATATCCTGAAAAATCATCGATCTAAGGCATAATATTTTTAGTTGTTTATTTTTCAGGAAAAAAATGTTATATATTTATAATTTTACATAGCACCTTATTTGGATAGGATTTGAAGAGCCTATATGGGCTATAGTCACAGAATCTTGGAGAGGACATAGTCACCCCTCTTTGAAAGAGGTGACTGCTAATTGGGAAACCTGAATTCCAGACCTTTCCTATGTGCTTGGGAACTACAGTAAGCACATGTCCCAGTATGATTATTGACTTTTATTTTCCCTCTCAAAAGTCCCAGTTTGGACAAAAAAATACATGGCTACCCTTTCTATAGCCCATTGCAGTTTGATCTCCAAGATTTTCTTCCTGTGAAACTCTGCAAACTGCTGACAGCTGGATTCTCGAACATTGCCAAAGCATTCATCCCCTCGATAGAGCGGACCTCTTTCCTGCAGGACCATCCCCATTGCTTTGCAAATGCACATTATTGCCCCTAATAAACTTCCCTCTATTTGCCAGCTTTTATGGAGTGATAAAGCTTTTCTTTGAAACACCTACCTTACTTTTTAGTTAGGAGCAAAAGAAAACATGTTCTCCCACTAAACACATCTCCTATGCCATGGCAAGTGAGAAATTGCCCCTGTTTCCCCCTCCCCCACGTAGTTTTTGTACCCTTGCAGCATTTAGAAAACTCTGTCCAAGAATATTACTCTATGAAGGGGAAGGAAAAAAAAAACATCATCTCAAAATTATTAAAATCTCTGTGGGAATTCATGATTAATTTTAAGGCCTGGCAGATTAAAATACATTATTATGTACACTCTAGTGCATCCTTTCAGATATTTTCAGAATCTGATTTTGCTCTCTTGATACACACCAATGACTCTACATGTATCTAGTAGATTGCAAGGAATAGATTAGCATTAAAGAGGCAGTATTGTGTTGTTAGGTTGTTATATGTAACTTGTGCTCATACATTAAGAAAAATGTACCTGGCATTCCCTCGGACATGACCAGGCCTCTTAAAAAAAGAGAGCGGATGAGAGAATCATTAATACTTGGTGACAATACGGTTGTGGCAGCAGTTCTGAAATTCTGACCTTTGGAGCATTCACTGCGCTTTCATCCAGTTCACAGATAGAGGACGAACCGCGACAGCCTGCTGCAAGACAGAATGCAGGAATTTTGTCTTCAGAAACTATCAAATTCCCCAATTCCTAATTGTAAAAGCATTGTCCTTTTGGCTTTTCTTGAGGGACGGGGGATTCATTGCACCTGCAGAGACAAGAATAAATCTCCATCTCCTTTCTCTGAGTTAAGGATAAAGGGTAACATCTATGAAAAGCAAATAAACGAGACCCCCAGTGAACTTTTTCTTGCTTCACTTTGAGGATATTCAGATACACTGACATGGAAATTAGCTTACCCCTTCCTCTGGAATAGACATCCCCACCTCCGAGAACTTCCTCCTGGTGTAGCCTTGAATAAATAGCATGATTCTTGGTACCTAGACATGGGGATCTGTCACTCAAGAGTAAAGCTGCATATCTCCACCCAAGATCGAGGTGTATTTCATTGGTGACAATTATTACTGAGAAACAAGAATTGAAGATTTTGATTAGGTTAAGGACGTCATAGAGCTTTTGATATATAATAACAATAGATGGGAATTTTTTTGATCTCAGACTTGTAAACAGCAATACATTAAGTGAAAGTAATGTACATTTTCCTATTTAAATGATGCAACTAAACATGCACACAAAGTTGACCTTGAACTTGTAGTTGAAAGGTGTTCATGTGTGGAACTTGTGGTTCTCTTGCTTACTCCCATTGCCTTTGTCAGACATTTGCTCTTAATCATCTTCATTTTCTATTTCAAAATTGATAAATAATTCTGTATTTAAAAATACTTTAGGTCTGAGATTGCTCTGAACACATTTTAACTTTTCCTAAATGCTAGTAAGCTAATCCTATTTCAATATGGGCTTCCTTGCCCACCCTTGACCTTCCTCTACAAAGCCCTCAGGCCCCTGCTTGCCCTCTACCCTGCATTCCACCACCATTTGCTTGCTTTCCATAGCTAAACCTTTTTATTCAATGCCCTCTCTTTCTTTCTCTCTCTCCTTCCTTCCTTCCTTCCTTCCTTCCTTCCTTCCTTCCTTCCTCCCTCCCTCCCTCCCTCTCTCTCTCTCTCTCTCTCTCTCTCTCTCTCTCTCTCTCTTTCTTCCTTCCTTCCTTCCTTTCTATGTGTAATAGAGCCTGGGGAGTGCTGTATTGATTCAGGAGTCTTGTAACAAACCAATCATGGATATTCTGCTTTTGAAATTGTCTCATGCACACAACAACATTTTTGTTCATTCTCCAAAGATCCATTTCAGAGTAGTGATGTATTTATTCTAGCACTTTGGGAAATATACAGTCTTGAAGGAGATGCAGAGATTATAGTGATATCAGCTGATTGACTATCTCCAAACATCAGACTTGACCTTCTTTAGTTGGGCCTCCAGGTCCCCATTCAGTCCCAAAGCATCTTCTGGCTTTGTAACCTTCCACTATTTCACATTCATATACAATTCTTCCAAATGACAAAACATTTTTCATGTAATTTTTTTTATACATTTTCAGCTATATTTAGAAGAAAAGATACTACCTTAAACAATTAAGATAAGTGACTCCCTAGAGAAAAGGGAATATGATAGCATCTGATGGAGCACTTTGGTTAGGTGGGTCCTTAAATGGACATTTCTTGAAGTATAACCAATGAGAAGATTGGTAGAAATAGCAAACATCAAAACGGGGCTGTGTCTTTGTCTCATCTCAGCTGTGCAAATCAATCGAGATTAAAACCATCCCTCAAATCTGAAGCAGGACTTCAGTGAGCAACTCACAAAGCTGCTGGGGGTAGTAAGGATCTTCCTTCGCCTGCCCTTGTGGGAACGCTGGCAGGTGTTCTTTGTGAGACACTGCCCAGCTCCAGGTCAGCCTAGACTGGGTGCCAGCCCAGAAGGCAAGGGCGGCAGGGAGGTTCTGCCCACCACTGGCCTGTAGAAGGTGGATCACTCACTGAATGGAGCAGGGACAGAGCTTCTGAGTTCTGTCGCAATGAAAAGGTGAAAAGGAGAAGGTTTTATCAGCTTCCCAGGAAGTAAATTCTCAATAGATATTAGATGGTATCTAAAAAATATACATGTACACATGTGGTGTGGTGGGGAGAGGAAGCAGAAGGAAAGAGAGAAGGAAGGAAGAAAGGAAGGAAGGAAGGAAGGAAGGAAGGAAAGAAGGAAGGAAGGAAGGAAGGAAGGAAGGAAGGAAGGAAGGAAGGAAGGAAGGAATACAGTAGGTAGGGAGGTAGGTGGGTACATAGGTAGGTAGGGAAGAAAGGGCAAAGAAAGAAAAAACACTCAGTACAGGGTAGTATCTTTCACTCCTTTTCATCCCATTCATGAGCCTTACCTCTAAGAGGATCATGCAAAATTAAAATAAATCATCAGGTTTAAATTTTAAACAATAAATATCATATTAGTTTTAGAAAATAAGGAAGCAACATTCTATAATGGAAAAAACAACACAGGTTTTTGGTTTTTTAAATTTTTTATTCTAATTTGTTATATATGACAGCAGAATGCATTACAATTCATATTACACATATAGAGCACAATTTTTCATATCTCTGGTTGTACACAAAGTATATTCACACCATTCGTGTCTTCATATGTGTACTTAGGGTAATGATGTCCATCTCATTCCACCATCTCTTTTACACCCCTTGCCCCCTTTGCCCTATCTAGATTTCGTCTATTCCTCCCAACCCCACTATGAATCAGCCTCCTTATATCAGAGAAAACATTCAGCATTTGGTTTTTGGGGACTGGCAAGCAAACCCGAGTTAACATCCTGTCTCTACCACCTGCTTATTGTGTGATTTTGGGCAAAGCCACTCAGCCTCCCTGAGATCTGGTTGCCACAGATATAATAAAATTTGCATTTTATATGGCTACTGTAAAATTCCAACACATATAAAATATATGGAGTTCCAGGTTATTGATAAATTTTAGCTGGCTTCTGTTTTCCTCAGTATTGATGACATGAAGCACCCAAGAGGGTTCTTTGAGTTTACATGTGGAGAAAGTTTTCTCTCTCATAGGTAAGGAGTCAAGACAGGGTTCCTGCCACAGAATTGAAATAAGGCCATACCTGGTCCTGGGATCCACAGGCAAGGGGGACAAAAAAATTGTAAAGACCAAGAGTTTTACTAGTCATAGAAATAGAGTTGGTTTAAGGTACCCAGCATTCAATCCAGCAGTGACTGAGCAAAAGATCTTCAAGTTTATATTCTAGGAGACAGATGCAAAAAAGCTAATCTGTCTGCAGCCAGGGTGATATGAATTCACATAAGCCTTTAGGGTTGACCATATCATCAGGAGATAATATTGAAGTGTCAAGTATTTTCTGCTTTAGTCCTCTCTCAAAGGAATTGTTTGTTTTGTGTTTATTTTGCTTGATTGAGTGGCCCTGCTCTTCAGTAGTTCAATAGCAGCAAGGATTGCATGACCTTACATGTCCACAAGTGTACAGTTTGGGAAAAGAAGGGTTAAAAGAGAAGAATCAGCCTGGGAATGGGGAGAAGAAACGTTTCCAAAATTTGGAAAAGGACCAGAGTGCAGTGGCTGCAGTGTGCTATGAGATTTGGGAGCTTTTTGAAGAGGTTGTATAATATATTTGTGCAATGCAATCCCCTGGCTGCCCAGCAAGGCCCTTCAGTGTTAACAATAATATTCATTATAACAACCAGTGATTACATGTCTACCATGTACACTATCCCAAGCTCTTTAAATACACTAATCCTTACTACACACCAAGGAAGTAGATGAAATCTTCATCCTTATTTTACAGATGAGAAAATGGAAGCACAAAGAGGCTAAATACTTTGCCTAAAGTGACCTATCCAGTAAGTTGAAGAGCTGCAATTCAAAGCCAAGCAGCCTGGTTCCAGAATATGTGCCCTTTGTCACAAGTGAATGGCTTAGAGTTCTGGAGTCTAATGTTTGTTCATTTTTAATGAGACAACATGTGAAAAAGAGTGTTATGGTTAAGATATGAGGTGTCCCCCAAAGGCTCATGAGTGACACGATGCAAGAAAATTTAGGGATGAAGTGATTGGGTTATGAGAGGTTTGACCTAATCAGTGAATTAATCCCCTGACAGGATAGCTAAAGGCAGGTAGGGTGTGGCTAGAGAAGGTGATCATTGGGGGCATGCCTTTGGGTATATGTATCGTGTCCCTAGCAAGTGGAATCTCTCTTTCTCTCTGCTTCCTGCTTCAATGTCCTGAGCCACTTTCTTCCACCACACTCTTCCACCATGATGTTCAGCCTCACCTCGAACCCAAGGAAGGGTACCAGCGGTCCATGGACAGAAACCTCTGAAATCATGAGCCCCCAAATAAACTTATCCTCCTCTGATTTTTCTTGTCAGGTGTTTTAGTCACAGCAGTGAAAAAACTAACTGAAACAAAGAGAGAAAACCCCAGCTTATTCTAACTACAGAACTAGTAGTCATAGTGGCAATAGCCACAGCATCTGACTTGTTCTGTGCTGTGTACTGGCATGGAGCACTTCACCTGTTGTCTGATCCCCTTGACAGCCCCCTCCCCACCCCTGCAGTCCTCACCATGACAATCCAGTTGTTTTCAGCGAGGAGCTGACCTCCCAAGGGTTATTTAACCTGTCCTGCATCAACATTCACTGACATATATCTGTGCCTTTATATTTCTGGATTTTTTTTTTTAATTCTGTTTCTCTTGAGGCACTAGGAATGGAACCCAGGGCCTTGTGCACGCTAAGCAAGCCCTCTACCTCGGAGCTGCATCCCCAGCCCATATTCCTGGTTTTGAATTGTTTCAACTCCTGGCTCTGGACAGATGGTGTCTTGATGGCAGACCCCATTATCTGGAGAGCCCAGAGAAGTCTGGGAACAGTGAGAGAGGACAAAGCTGCTAAGGACAGCTGCACGTGATAGGCTCTTCCTTCTGGTGGCAGGCCCTTTCATCATTCACATAAGTGTTTATGGGATGCCACAATGGATTGTGCCAGTCATCTAATTTAGGGGCATCCTGGACACATACACAGAGTCTCTCTCTCTCTCTCTCTCTCTCTCTCTCTCTCTCTCTCACACACACACACACACACACACACACACACCATACACACACCACACACACACCCCTTCCTCAGTGTTGGGCTCCAACTTAACCCTAGTATTATAATGAAGAGTTGAAGCAGAAGGCAAAAATCCAGGCCCTGTTTGCTCTAGAGTTTCAATTTTCACAGTCATATTGGATAATAGTTCATATAGAAGGCTTGGTAAATTGAAGTCCAAATATATTAGGATTTCAACTTAGAGTCAGGAATGAACCCCACCTTGACTTCCTGAAATAGCACAGTGGAGTGGGCGTTGAACTCCAAATGTCCTATGATATTAATTCGCTTTGTATCAGAGGCAGCTTAGCCAGCAGCTTTGGGCAGACCTCTGAGTAGGAGAAAGAAGGGAGAGGAAGAAGGAAGAGGTAACCACTGAGGCATGAATTGAAGGAACTCAGCCATTCATAAAGGGATTCTGCAGTCAACATGTAAAAGGGTTTCTTTCTAAATTTCTCACTCATTTTTTTCCTTCCCTTGACACAAGAGGTTTTAGTTTTAAACAGTGGAAAAACTGGAAAAAGAATCATTAAAATCAAGAAGAAAGGAAATCAAAGGGAAAGCAGTAAGTTTGGTCATTGTTGAAACAATGTTGGAAGTGAAGTATTTATAACACAACATCCTCTGCTACAGAATTTATTAATTTATTCATTTTTCTATTCACAATATTTACTAAGCAGGCACAAAAATAGGAATGGGAGATATAATATAAACAAAAAATACAATGGCTTTGGTTTATAGAGTTTATATTCTACTAATAGAGAAAAACAATAAACTAGTACATGTTCGAATAAACTTATATTCATAAATATTATGAAAGAAAGTAGTAGAAATGAGAATAATACCTTGGGAATATATTAAATTGAGTAGCTGAAGTAGAAAGCAAATTTAGAAAATCACATAAAAAAGAAGATATTCCCATTCAAACAAAGTTTATTTTTTCCCCCAATAAGCATTCAACACTGTACTAAGCTGTAAACATTCCGGGTTTTGATTGCTGCACAGTGTAGATGGAGAAAAGGGAAGGAAGATGGATCCATCATTACCCTGCCCTGAGATGACTGCTTCCGTGGTGGGAAGAGAATGAACTGGCTGAACAAAGTAATCAGAGTAGTCTTCATAGGAGAGCCCTGAAAGAATGAGCAAAAATTCAACAAAAGATAGTGAATTTGTAATGATGGCTATTTGAATGTTTGGAATAATGTTAAGGAAGAGACGAGACAGACATGTCTGTTGAGGAAATTATGTTTTATCCTGTGGGCATCTAAAGGAACTCGTAAGCAAGGAAGAGATTCCTTCTCATCATTGATGTTTGGGAAAGACCACCATGATGGAAGTACGGGGAAGGGGTCCAATCTGGCAAGGACAGAGCTGGGAGACTGGGGGATTAGCTCTGAGGAGAGAGGCCCTTCAGACCCTGTGATCCTCCGCTAGTAGCCCCAATGAGGGGGAGAGGAGGAAATGGCTGAGACTAATTACACTCAAGCATGGGTAGACCTGGCTCAGATCTGGGAGCCACTATGAACTCTGCTGTTATGGTTTAGATTTAAGGTGTCTCCCAAAAGCTCATGTGTGAGGCAATGTGAGAAAGTTTAAAGGTGAAATGATTGGGTTAGTAGAGCCTTAGCCTAATCAGTGAATTAATCCTCTGATAGGGATTAAATGGTGGTAACTGTAGGCAGGTGGGAAATGGCTGGAGGAGGTGAGTTACTGGGGCAGGCCTTTGTTTTGTGAGCTGAGCTTATTCTCTCAGCCTTCTGGTGTCATGCCCTGAGCTGCTTTCCTCTGCCATACCCTTCCACCATGATGTTCTGCTCACCTCTAGCACAGCAATAGAGCAGGCTGTCTATGGACTGAGTCTTCTGAAATCGTGAGCCCCCAAACAAAATTTCCTCCATTAATTGTTTTTGTCAAGTCTTTTCAGTAACAAAAAAAAAAAAAAAGCTGACTAAAACACCTGCTGATGGGCCATTTCCAGAGGAATGGGGGCACGCCCTCCCAAGTTGGCAGATGTGAAAACTGTGCAAAGGAAGGCCAGAGGTGGGGACAGTCCCGTCCCCCGAAAGACTGTGCTTACATCCTCAAATCACTGTTTGACTCTTCGTTGTACAAGTAGAAGCCTGAACAAGTGTGCTCCTCTGCAGATCTCAAAGTGATTTGACATTTATTGACTGAAATTAAAAAATACAACTTTTTTTTTTTTTAAGAAAGACACCTGTGCCATTAAGACTTAGATGAGAATAACTTCCTCTACTCTAGCTCTCATAAACTTGAATTTCAATTTGACCAAATTCTAAGCTGGCAAGTTATGTCTGAGTAGAAAAAGAAACACACCATCAGTACAGAAGACATCACTGACCATCTTCATCATCACCCAGTAGTCATGGTCCCAGTGCCCATATAATCATTTATTTTTTTTTAACTATATTTGGAAGAAGTGTTGTTTTTAAACTTGCAGCTGTCCTTGGGCTGGTATTGTCTCATTTCCTATTTGAAAATTTCAGATGTTGCTTTCAACCCACGGGGTGCTTGTCTGTCAGTGATGATACGGCACACATACCTTGCAGCAAGAGGCCACAGTCAACCAGCATCTAACAGAAAGAAGATATGTTTTTAATAGGCAAATATGACATGAAAAATAAAATCAAGGTTACCCAAATGCAGTGGTGGAACAAAATCTATTTCCTTCTTCTAATCCAACTCCTGGTGTCTTCAGTAAAGATAGTTCCTTCAAAACTCTATCTGCCCCTGCTCCCAGACCCTTAATAATGTCCTTGAAAAAAAAAATTATCTCAGTTTTGTGCAGAGAGGCTTGTTTTGTCAAGTAGAGGGAACCCAGCACACTGACCACAAATCCAGGGAACATATTTCTCTTACTGTCTTATACCTTCCCTTGAAAACTTGGGAAATATTGACTATTTGAAATTGGATAGAAACCTCCTCCTTAGATAGCTGAGAGCCAGGAATACTTCCCTGGAGTAAACTGTGCTTTGAGACTTTCATGCTTTCCCCTGAAACATGAATTATGATTTTTTCCCTCTCAGGTAATTATTTTTCTTTAATAGTTTTTCTGCTTTCTAGTTCTATGCTCATTTCCTACCTCTACCTCAGAGAAGATGTTCCCAGATCAATCTCTCATGGGTGAGAAATTGTCACCCCAGCCTCTAAATTCCAATCAGGGAGAATATGGAGGTACCAAAAGGGTTCGTCTCTTATTTTTAATGGGGAGATCCTGGCAGCACCTAATGTGGGGTACACACACCCAACTCCCCCATGTCATGAGAGGCACTCCCCATCTGCCCATTCTCAGAAGTGATAAACCCAAGGGCAAGGAAGAACAAGTAATAAGGTGTTCTTGTTGTGCAGCTTAAGATTTTTAAAACACATTAACTGTGATTTTTAGATAGTCAGAATTTAGTGAACCGTTAAAAGTGACCCAGTTCACTGAACCAAGTTGAGCTGAACAGATGGAATTCCACCTCCCTATGCTTGAGTGGCTGCTCCAACAATGCAGTCTTTTTTAAATCCCTCCTCTGAGCTGCTTACCTCACTCAGGCAAACATGTGGGGGATGCTTTGGTCATTTTTTGATCTTGCCATTCTCTTATGGCAACTGGAAGTTGGAAGCCGGCACCCAGAATGTGCTAAATTTATGAAATGGAGGTTGATGTTTTTCAGTCTCATTAAATGTCATTTTTTTTTGTCTCCTGAATTTGACTCTGCATGTAAAATTTGTCAAGTCCTGATTCTTTTCTCTCTCAGAACCTATACTGGATCCAGCTCCCTGTATTGTGACTCCCTGCCCTATTCTCTCTTTTCTACCCAAAGCATAAAGCATATACATGAGACAGGACCCTCCCTTGTCCTTTCTCTCCTTCTCATGGCCTCCTAAGCATATCTAATTATGGATACTTTGTAAATTAAATATCTATTCGTCAACCTCTCTTATGAAAAAAAAAAGGAGCTAATATGAACTTTCTCATGAATCATAGAATGACATCCTTACAAATCCAAATCCTCCAGGAACCACAGCTACACGTCTTCTGTTAGTTAAAAATCCCCAATATTCCAAAGAATGACATGATCCAAGGATTGGAAAAAGAAAATGAAAGGCCTCTCAGAGCCCCTAGGCAGTGAGGAATCAGTGAGAATACCTCACAGAAAGAGATACATAAAAGGTTAAAATTGTGGCAAAATAAGAATAAAACCCAGAGACCAAAACAGAGCCATCTGTATCTACACAGACTTTAGAAAAATAGAGATTAGAGAGGTTTCATTATGCTGGCTCTCACGTGACAAGGGAAGCTGTAAAACAAACTGTGTTACAGTCTCGGGATGAGGTCTTAGAAGTGGAACCAGAATGGGTGCGCGTTTGTTTATTTTAGTCTGTATCAGCTTTAAGTGTTAATTAACATAGTGCACTGTATTATCTCTGTGTCTATGGAGCAGAGAGAGGACCCATGTTGTCCCTGCCCCAGCCCCCACAGAGCTTCAGTGGGAAGGCTATGTTTGGCCTTCTGGCTCCAGCACAGGGCAGAGAGATGCAAACTTTATAGCCAAAGCTGAGCTTGGCTCCCATTTTGGAAATGACCAGTCAATTAACCTCTGCGTCTCAGCTCACTCATCTGCAGGCTGGGAATGTTCATCTGCGCATGAGGACCCTGAGGTAGCTCACTGCTCATTTCTGATTGGAAACTAGGTCAAGAAAAACCAAAGCAAAGGTTGATGTTCAAGCTTCTTAACTGATTTCCTCTCCTGTACCAACCTGGAGTTCTCCAGGGTCTCCAGGATCTTCTCTGCCACCTGCCCTTACTCAGGTAGATAATTAAGGAAGTGGCCACAAATGGACCTGTGTAGTCTCACTCCATCTTCTATGCTGCCCTGGTGTCAGAGAGGCTGGAAGAGCTGGAGGCAGAGTACCAGCCTTGTTCCTCATTTATCTGTTAAATACTACATGCATGCCACTAATCTTTTTTCTTAGTAATATCCTAATTACCAAGTAATACCGAAGTGATTTATTAGTTACTCCATCAAGCACCTACTATGTGCCAGACTCTCTAGAGACACAAAGATGAAGAAGGCAATCCTTGCCTTAAAACTTCCCAAGGGGAATCCAGCACATATGGAAATAATAACAATATAAAAACACAAGCTATGGGTATTTCCATGGCTCACCCTGCTTGGTATCAGTGCAATTCCAAAAAAAACAAAAAAACAAAAAACGGGGGGAAAAACAAGCTCCTGCCAAACAGCTGAAATGAAATAATAGATGGTTTTTGCATCTCTACTGCCTTTCGAAAGTGGCATGAAAAAAGAAAGCCCCTCAGCCAGAAGTTTTCTAAGAGGGAACAGTGAGGGTGTTCTTTTTCCAATTATCTTTGTGTCCTTGTCTTGAAATGGTCACAACTGCAGCCTCATGGATGTCATCTGGAATTTCTTCATCATTCTCCAGCTTCGAGAGGAGCGCGCGGAGCCATAGTGTGCCTTTTCCTCAGCCGATGTGAGGATTTCAGCAGGGATCCCACCAGCTCCAGATGCCTCGTTGTTTTTCATTTGCTTGATGGCTTTCCTCACCTCATAAAAAGTTGGAGGGATTTTAACATTGCCACTGATTGGGAGTTGTGGGATGGAGTCGAAAACACTCCCACTGATAAAATAATTTCCACCAAAGACCTTGAAATGCTCTTTTCAATATGTGTTGACATTTTCTCTCTCACTGAGCAGTTTTCAAACACCCTTATTTTCCTAATGGCTCATATAGAGCTTCAGTGGCACCCAACCTAATCCATATGGGTGCTGAACTGACTTTGCCATGACATCTCGCCATCTGCCCTGTGTGGTTGAAGGGCTCCTTGAGTCTCCACCTTCACTTTCAGATGGAACAGTGTCTTTCATTTGGGATCAAAGACAATGCCAAACTCCAAAAGATTAAAAGCAAGGGAATCATGGAAGATTTACATTTAACATTTTTGTAAACTTACCAATTTGCATGTATGAAATAATGTTTAAGAGAATCAAGGTGTGGAGTGGGGGCTGTACTAACACATTAAAGTCCTTGAAATGTTTAGGTGGGGTCAACAATTAGGCATAAATTCACGTAGGAATCCATTGTTTAGATTGAAAAGCCTGTTCTCACAGCAAATTGGATCCAGAATGTTCTAATCTTACAAGAAATAGTTCTGAGAAACTGGATTTCCCTTTCCTCTGAGAAGATGTTCCTTTTCTATTTATTCAAATTATAGCTTCAGCTGTTATTCTGATAATATGAACACACCCCACCATTGTCTGGAGGCACTTTTGCTCTCCAGGTCTGTCTATTCAGAGGACATCATTGGACATAATGATCATGTGCAGAAGTTTTCTGCCCCTTTCCCATACAGAACAATTGTTGCCGGTATTGAGTTATAACCATCTTCATCATAAAATGTTAGAATTGGAAAGAGCTGAACATGGATTTTATTGGTGGGGAAACTGAATCCAAGAGAAATGAGATGATAGTTATCCCCAAATTGCACAACTGGATGGTGGGAGAAGCTGTTCTAAAATTCAGCACTTCTAAGACAAGATTCTTCCAACCACAGCATTTTTTTTTTCTCTTGACAGAATTATATCTAATAAGGAATAAAATCCAGGTCTTTTGTGTTCTCTAATTTCTCTTGTAAACAACACCCGGGCAGCAGAAACTTGCAGTTATTCGTCTTCATATAATTTGTGAGAGCCCTCAATCTATATCAATTAAGTATAACCAAACCCAGGAGTAGTACATTTAGGCCCTAGACAGTGTGAAACACTATAGTCACTGAATGCTATAGCACTGACATTAATGACACTCCTTGATTATTTCAATGTTTGGGCACCAGAAAAAAAAATAGATGAAGGCTATTTTATTTTAAAAGGAAGAGCTATGATAGTGACAACAGTATGTTTTATTGCTGTTCCTAAAAATAAGGAAAGAATTACAGGAATTCTGTGAATCTAAACCACAAGGTGACAAGGTGTATAACCTGAAAGGTGTCCCTAAGGTTCAGAGAAACTTTACCAGTGGCAGCCTAACTCCTCATCTGTGTAGGTAACTTACCTCCTTGTCCTGCCCCTACTTGGCATGAAATTCTCATGTTTCCTGGGGGTCTAAGATTTCTTTGCTTCCTTCTCCCACTTTATGGGTAAAAAAAAAAAATGGGAAGAAAGAAAATTAGCCTCAAAGATCTCCCTTAAAGCAAGGTATAAAACCCAAAGTGGCTGCCCGCTGGCATCTCCTTTGTTCTGCTCTTGGTCTGCGGACTGATGCTTTAATAAAGGTGTCCTTTTGTTACTAGTGAAGGTTTAGACCAAAATGAGATGGGCATGGAATGTTTAGGGTGCCTTATGCTGCTGTATTTTGGTACTTGTAATACCCCAAAAAGTAAACGAGGAAGAGAAAAAAAAATAAAGATTTATTCTAGCACAGGCATTCTGGTATTTAAGAATATCCTTGATCAGATCTCTGTTTCAGAACACTCCCTCTGATGGCCCTTTTTGGGTAAGAGTCTAGAAAGGGATATAACAGGAGAGAAGGAAAGCAGTTGAGGCTTATATCAATTTTCTATTGCTACTGTAACAAATCACCACAAATTTAATGGCTTAATACAATATAGATTTATTCTCTTGCAGTTTTGAAGTTCAGAAGTCTAATGTGGGCCAACAGGGCTGAATTTTTTCAGCAGGTTCCAAGCCGTTTTGGTTAGTGTGGCTCTGAGGTATCATTTAAGATCAGGTGTTGTGATGCCTCCAGCATCATTCTTATTGCTCAGTATTGCTTTGACTATTCAGGATTTTTTATTCTTTCACATGAATTTTAGGACAGGTTTTTTTTCCTAGTTCTGTGAAGAATGTCATTGGTATTTTGATGGGGATTGCATTGAATCTGTGCATTACTTTTGCAACATAGCCATTTTGACAACATTAGTTCTGCTTATCCAAAAACATAGGAAAAGATCTTTCCATCTTCTAAAGTCTTCTTCAATTTCTTTCTTTGGTGTTCTATAATTTTTATCATGGAGGTCTGTCAACTCCTTTGTTAGATATATTCCAAGGGTTTTTGTTCATTTTTTTGTTTTTTGTTCATATGGGTTTTTGGTTTGTTTGTTTTGATTTTTTTTTTTTTTTGAGGCTGCAGTAAATGGAATTCTTCTCCTGATTTCTTTCTCAGCGGATTCATTATTGGAGTATAGAAAAGTTATTGACTTTTATATGTTGATCTTGTCTCCTATTACTTTACTGAATTTGATTATCAGCTCTGGACATTTTTTGGTGGAATTTTTGGGATTCTAGATATAGGATCATTTCGTTTGCAAACAAAGATAATATGACTTCTTTCCTGTTTATATCCCTTTAATTTCCTTCTCTTGTTTGGTTGCTGTGAATGATTTCAAAGATTGCACTGAATAAGAGTGGTGAGAGTGGACATCCCCTTATTACTCCAGATTTTAGAGCAAATGCTTTTAGTTCATCTAAAATCTGATTTCTTCTCTGTTCAGTATTACATTGCTTTGCATTTATTGTATGTAACCTTTATGATGTTGATCTTAACCTTTGTTTCTGTTTTTATATTTCCTCTTTGAACCTCCTGACCTCCATTTCTAGGGACCCTTTTGGTTATGTTGGGCCATTCAGATAATCCAGAGAATCTCTCTAGGTCAGGATCCTTAACTTAATCATATCTACAAAGTCCCTATTGCCAATGTAAGGTAAAATACTCACAAGTTCTGAGGATTAGTGAGTGCAAATCTTTGTGGGAGGACACTATTCAGTTTAACCCAGGCCTTTGAAATATCAAATCAAAGAGGATAAACAAGTGATATGGAGAGATATTCAAGGAGTGGAATTATGTCCTAATGATTGGTTGGTTGTGGGCATGGGGACATAGACCGGAATTTTGAGAAAACCCTGTGCTTTTTAACTTGATGCCTTTTATCTGAGATATAGCCTACAAGAAAAACAAACTTTGGAGAGAGGGAATAAGGCGGTAAATTTTTGACAAATTAATTTTTAAATATACATGATAAATCTAAGTTAGGGTTGTCCAGCAGACAGGCAAATGAATACATAGTTCTGCAGCTCAGAAAATGAGTTGTAAGCCAAAAGGTATATGTTTGAAAATCATGAGATTAAAAATGAGAAAAGAACAAGATTGATTGATACAATGGAGGCAGATAAAATCTCTCAGGAAGGAAATATAAAATGAGAAGAGATTTAGGTAAGGAAAAAAGGCATACCGATATTTTAAGTTCTAGCAAAGCTTTGAAAATTCCAAAAAGACAGAAAATGTGGCAAACGTATTCTCTTCTGCTAACCCCCATTCTTTTCTTCACTATTCTCTGCCTCACAGTTTCTTCTTTATTAACTACTCAGTCTTCCTCTGATGTTCAAGGATCAGAGGAAGACTCCAAGGATCAATATCACTCCAAGAAAATACTCCTACCACGACTCCTATTGTGAGAGTAACCAGCCTCTCCAAGAAAAGAGAAGGGGACAAAATAAATAAATGTCCAAATAATTCTGCCCAGCAACTGAGGTCATGAGTATAGGCCAGATGAGTGAGATGTCCCTTCTTCTTTGTGCCTCCTCCCCCCACTTTAACACCACCCCTTATGGCAACCATCAGATACTATCAGAAGAGGGCAAGGGGTCAAGTGGAATGTTCAGGCAGTCCCCACAAACAGAAAGCAGGCCCACCATGCTGGGCCTTCCTCTTTGTCATGGAGGGCACAGAGAAGGCTGAGACTGTTTCCATATGCAAGAAGGCAGGTTCCCTATACCTGTCAGTACATCCTCTGTTGACTTTCTGAAGAGTTAGAATGTGGTTTGGAGTCTCTTGGGGCCCAGGAGGGGGCCCAGAAGTATGCTGCCTCTGACGTGATAGGTTGGAAGACACAGGGCCTCCCATCTTTCAGCCTACTCTGAAAAATCTAAATTCAGAGTAACACTGTGGCTTGGATACAACAGCCACCCCCTTCCAAAGCATCATAGCATAAAAGGAAAAGAGAATTTTCTAGGTTTATATTCCTTAGTTGGGTTGTCTCTAGACCAGGATTAGCATGGCTGGGAAAGAATGGGAAAGTCTGCACAGCAGAGAGGAAGTTAGGGGCTGTCAGAAGGGCTTTTCCACTCAAATCTACTTGCTAGGTTTCCAGCACGGTCTCTCAGTGTCCTCAACACTGAGTGCACTTTAGTAGCAACAAGGGAGCTTTCAAAACAAAAACCAGATACCTGTGCCCCACTCCAGGCCCACAGTATCAGGATCCTCAAGATTTAGGTCCAAGTTTTCTCTTTCTTTCTTTTTTGTTTTCCTCCTTCTCTCCTTCCCTCCCATCCTCCCTTTCTTCTTTCTTCCCTCCCTTTCTTCCTTCCTTGCTTCCTTCCCTAAAATGCCTCAAGGAGACTTAGCATGCAGCCAGGTGGAGGACCACTCAAAGTTAAGAACAAATTCTGTGATGCACCTGCAGCCGAGTGTGGTGCAGCTCCAGAGCACCCTGGCTTCAGCTTCCACAGCAACGAGAAATATGGGCTGTCACATCACTGTCCCCAGAGCTGACTCCAAACTTCCACAGCCAGACTCGAAAGCACCACCGGCAGGGACTCCCAGCCAGACGTGTGGGATGCCAGGCCACCTATGACTCCTCGGCAGCCAGAGAAAGCAAGGGCAAGACTTCTGGAGCACAGAAAGGAATGTTGTCACTCTGAAACAATGCCACAGCCCTGAGATTTCTCCGTGAATGTTTCATGATCAAACACAGAAATCAGTTGCTTAGCTCCTATCCGCCATGCTTAGCACTAAGAAAAGACTTTGTCATCAGTCAGGATTCAGATCTTATCTCCACCACTTATGCTGTGACATGGCCATAAGACTTGGCCTCTCAGAATCAATTTCCTGCCTTGAAAGAGGCCCAGGGATACCTGCCTACAGGGACAGGGTGACAGTTAAGTGCAGTGATGTACATAAGGGCCTGGCATGAAAGCTAGTATCTCTCTCTTACTCCAATAAGGAAATAAAGGACAAACAAGGCTAAGACTGGCTTCAAGAAACCTCCCACTTAAATAGAAATTTAAGACAAAAATTTATAAAATGTTCAAGCCCTCTAAAAAGTTACTCTCTGTCATTGACTACAGTTCTGACAGTGCCAGAAAATGGTTAATGGCCAAAATGGTAGCAAAGATAAAATAGTTTGAGTTCAGGAGAGGAAAAACACAACCTACTATGAATTGGGGCCTCCAAACAATTGGGAAGCATTTATGAAGGAGGAAAGATTTATGGTGAGTTTTAAGGGATAGGCAGCATTTGGATCAGCTGAGAAGAGGAGGGCTCCACTCATTCAAGAATCCAGACAATCAATGCCAAGGGCTGTTATCAAGTAAAAGACCCATTTTTTCTACTAGATTTTTTTTTATTTTGAGATGTCATTAGGGAGCAGCCTCCTCTTACCCGTGTGCTTTCTCCCCTTAACAAATTCATATATTTCGCACATCACAGTTGTTGGAATTGGCCTACCTGAGCCAGCCCTGAAGACCCATCTGTGGCAATGGGTGGTGTAGGGGAGCCATGCCATCACATTGTTCTTTACCTCTCCAGTACAGTTTGGTGAGCCTTGGTGCCAGAGTTTACCTCCTTCACTAGAGGATTTCAGCCCTCTGTGATTCCCTAGACTCAGCCCCAGCAGCTGCATGCAGCTTCACAAAACGGTGAAGGTGATCCATCTCTTGAATTTGTAATCCCTCTATGTTTTGTCAGTGATCATGAAGTGCTTTGTGATGCAAAATATACAATATAAAATGATCTGGGGATGAAAACGGCTTTTGCACTCGCTTGAGGGTTTCTTTCCACCTAGCTCTTCTCCCCCATTTTATTCAGAGGGAAAATTAAAAGCCTGAGGAAGACCCTTTCTTCTACTTGATCAGGATAGAATCAGGCACAGCCAATGAAGCAATGAAGACCCTCTTCATTAGGCCAAACCCAGCAGCTCCCTCAAGGGCCTGAAACTCAACTGGGGCTCCAACCAGCCCTGCCCTTTTCTCCTTGAAGTGGCAACCCTGTGCCCAGCAAAGGAATTTTAGCCTATTATTTTCCTGATTCATTTGCACTTGACTCATCAAGATATTGTTTTATATGAGCTGCTTGATGTCCAAAGCACCTTATGAGACTTTTTATAACCCTTGCATCTGAGAAACCGGGAATGACACCTAGTCGAGAATACACAGAACTCAAAAGTTCCAGCGCAGCTCCTTGTGTAGAACCCTTCCTGGGGCAATGGCTAAATAGTCAGCCCTTTTGGACTTTTTCTGCATTTAATTGGAAAGAGACTCAGAGGAGTATAGGACAAGGAAAAATCAACACTGATTTGAAAATGCTTTCCTTCAGTCGGGGTGGATGGTTGTCATTTGGTCGACACTAATTAGCATGGAAAAATATATCATCCTTTGGATCCAGCCTATTTTTGAAAGCTACCGGCATTAAGACTATTTTGAAGTGAGGAGCAGTGATAAGCAGATTTCATTTGGTTGTTGTTTTCTGAGCATCGGTTCTTAATCAGATGAATGAACTTGTTTGTACTAGTTAACTTTGCTGGAGTTTAGGAGTTGTATTTAAAACAGATTTTATCCTACAGTGATATTAATTTGATAGGATCCCTGATCTGTAAACCATTGGTTATCTTGGTCTCTCCTGATAAGGAAAAAAAGTGCCGAGGATTTCCAGTTGGTGAGCACATTTGGGCAGAATCTTTCACACGTCACAAATTGCAGATGGGAGGCAGTGATCTCGAACATGCAGTCACATTGCGTGACCATCTGACACCTTCCATTTAGAAAAATAATACTTTCCTCCCAGCATACGCTCCCTGCTGCAACCAGCACCAAAAATTATGCCTGGGAGAGCCGTTCCTCCTAGACCAGGGTCTTAAATATTTCTTAGGCGGCTTTTAAAAGATTCATACTGCAGCAGCACCTAGCTCACACCCTAGTCACCCATAGAAAAATTCCAAAAAGGCGACTTCCCAATGATGCTGCTGATAACAAAAAAACATCCACAAAGAACAAAAGGGCTGGGGGTGGGGGAACTAGAAGGAGACAGGAAAATTACACCAGACACATTTGTAAGGTGATTTATTCTTGTCTTCTGTGTGATTCAAGCATATTCACGTTAAAGTCAATGGACTTCTTTGTCGGCTCATTTCTAAGCCGATTCACAGTGGCATAGAATTTCGCAGTCCCCAGGAGGGGGACTGGAGTCCCTGGAATTGTATATAACTTGCTCATCTGCCAGTGTTCTGCACTCACCCTTGCTCATTTAAGACAAGGAAGAGCATCTATGTCTTGCCTCCTTTTCTGTACATTTAATGACCCCTGGCAATAGCAACGCAGTGATTTCCAACAGACACATTCAAGCAGAGAGATTTTTAACCAGAAATTCAGAATTCTCATAGCATGTCCAAACAGGGACAGCTTATTTCCTGATTAACAAAGGCCATGGCAAATTCAGTATTTAATCTCTTTACATATGCACACGCACAGAGACATGCATGCACAGAGATGCTGTATGACTCTAAGCACATACATACACACACACACACACATAAAGCATGCCTGACTTCCCCCTTTTCTCCACAGAGTGAAACTAAACATACTTTTGCAAACTGCTAGGTTCTAATATCCACCTTTTTAAAATGACAGGCCTGAGGGGCTGCTGTCCCATGAGAACTGACCCCTAACTGTTCTTTGAGAATTCTTTGGGGAAATAGGGTGAAGGCAAGGGGTAATCTCTCCATAATCATAGAACAAAGGTGGCTGAAACAATCAACCACCTGCTTTAAAAAATAATACTAGTTTCTTCCCATTTTCACACTGCCCTAGGTTTCAGGGGATTTCCCAATAGTAGCAAATAAATGGTTTTAAGGTTGTATATACCAGGATCTCATCACAAGGTTAAAAAAAAGAATTTTTTAAATTAAAATCAAATGGATATTAATAGAACTAATATCCTGCTCTCTTACAGAAAAACAGAGCAAATGGCTTGATGACAATGATAGTAATAATATCATCTTTGATTTTTTGAATTTTTCATTGTTTTTTTTTTTTGGGGGGGGGGGTACTGGAGATTGGACCCAGGGAGTGCCTTACCACTAAGCTATATCTCCAGCCCTTGAATTACTTTATTTTATTTATTTATTTATTTATTTATTTTTATTTATGTATTTTTTTTTGTAATTTTGAGACATGTTCTCACTAAGTTACTGAGATTCTCCCTAAGTGGCTGAAGCTGGCCTTGAAGTTGAGATCCTCTTGCCTCAGCCTCCTGAGTCACTGGGATTACAGGTGTGCACTGCCACATCTGGCTCATCCTTGACATTTATAATGAAGGGAGAGTGAAAAGTGCCTACATCAGAGACACACAGCAGGGTTTTGGTCTCAAGAAAACTTTAGTGTGAGTTGCAGGAGGGACTGGCTGATTTTCCTGAAGGTTTTAAAAATCAGCAAAAATCATTTCTAAATGTATGTAAAATCAGCTCCACCCAAGGGATAAGAACAGCAGATAGAGAACTTCAAAACGAAAAAAAAGTGAACAAGGGGATTGTTGCTTTGACCAGAGTTACTTCTAAAAAATTCATTGCTCTAGAGGTATTTGTGCAAATATTTTAGCCTATTGTACTTTTCTCCAGGTCTTTGACAGATAAAATTTATGAGAATACTCATCTTCTTACCACCTCTTTCTTTCCTTGTTTAGACTTGTATATTCAATCATTTATATACATGTTTGTGCACATGCAAAAAAATTAATCAGAATCAATCATATGAAATACCAAACAATATAAAACTTTCTCCTAAAATAATCTGTCCATGGGATTCACACAGGCCATCTTGGTATATAGGATGAATGGTGCTCAACCACTAATGATTTCACTAGGTATCATCTGTTTGTGTAACCCCAATCCATTTGTCTCCCAGATACCTATTAATTTCTACACCATTACTTGCTCAACTAACATAACATATATAACTAATCTTTGTACACCACTAACTCAATGACAAGGTACATTGTATTACCCAGGTAAATTAAGGCAAAGGAAATGCCCGATTCCCAAAACTTCCAGATCATTAAAGAAGTATCTTTAACTATTTGGGCCTAAATTATGCCTATATTGTCCAGATAATGGTCAATTCTCCATTTGATATTGAACTTGGGTGATCTGTCATGACTGGTATGAAAACTCACATTTATTGAGCCTTTGTTATATGCATACATTTTAAAGGCTTTTTAAAGGTTTTTGAGGAAGGCTCTGTTACTTACAGTTACAAATAAGGAATCAAGGTGCAATGAACTTAAGTAACTGCTCAATATGGCTTAACTAACAAGTAGGAAGGCCCACATTTGAACATGAGCAGATTGAATCTACCACACAGATTCTCCACACCTACATAAGCTGTATCCTTGTGAATTCCCTTCTAGGGGCACTCCACTGCCAGGACCTGAAGGGCTGGCTGCCTCTCCAGGTACAAGTCTAATCAGAAATAAACTATTTGAGACAGAAGAAATTTCCTACCCTGGTTGGAGCTAGGCAGGCAGCAGTGAGCATACTGAGGATAGGCCTGAACCTGTGATCTAATGAGAAAAGCATGTAATGCTGAAATCAGAGCAGAAGGATGAAGGTGTCTTATTATGATGCCACTTACCCAACCCTGAGAGCTCCCCAGTCTGGGCTAATAAGCATAGGACACATTATCTCTGTGAATTTAATCTTTATTGTTGTTGTGTCATGCCATTGAACTTTAAAATTTGAAACTGATTACAATCCATTGAGTACTAGAGAAATTATATTAACATCAGTATTTGAGTATTTGTTAATTCTTAGCAGGAGCATCAATATTTTGCCTAATATCTATTAAACAATCATAATGTATGAAAGGGGAAAAGTTATCCAGCAGGGATTTGAACACAACAGGAAAAAGTTAAGTGAACATTAATAGGAACATGACATTCTTAAGTAGAAAGTTTAGTCCTATACTCAAATTCGGTACTTTTTGTATGTCTTAAATTACAAAAATTGTTTTTTTAATACCACTTAAATAAAAATTATTGTTGGGTGCCTTTGAAAAATCTGAAATATCTTCACCAATTTGTAATGTCTTTCTCAATTTAAAAAAAAACTGATGTAGACTAAAAAAATCTGTAGACTAATCACTTGTCAAATTTGACTTCTAATTGAAGCTACTTGTGGCAGCTTTTAAAAGAACACTCATGCAACATTCCATATCCTTCTGTGCAGTTTCTTCAAAGACAATTAAGCACAAATCTCTTAATATTAAATTGAATAGATGCCAAACAGAAACTGGGTGGACACTTTGCTGCCTCTTCTTTGGTAAGAAAAAAGGAAATAGACCATTGACCAACAAATGGGTAGAAAGTACCCACTCTGTGACAGGAGCTGCCCTAGGGGCATATCACTGAATGTAACAGAGAAAAACACCTGTCCTTGGAATCATACATTTTTGTTGAAGGAAGATAACAACCAAGCAAAAATCAGTAAATAAGACATAGTAGAAAGTGCTATGAAGAGAAACAAAGTAACAGGGAATGGGGAGCTAGAGGGGAGTTTGTGATTATACATAGGACAATCACAAGAAATGACACTAACGACTTGAAGGAGGTGAGGTGACAAGCTGTGCGGACATCTAAGAAAGAGGGTACCATGCAGAAGGGGACAGCAAATGCAAAAGTCCTAAGTGGCATATTTTAGAATCAGCAATCAGGTCACTGGAGTAGAGTAAGCCAGGGAGTGGGCTTGTGGCTGGATGAGAGGTCTGTGAAGTTACTGAGAGACCCTGGGAAGCTTTTCAGATGACCTGGCTCTTACTCTTAGTGTGTTTGCACCCAAAGACTCTCTCTGGAGCTAATATTCTGCCCCTTTCAACTAATCACATATAAATACATAGATAAAAATGTGCTGCTGATCCTTGTATTATATTTGTGTAGAGTTCTAGTTTACAAAGATTTTTGCATGACTTACCTCAGTGGACAAGGAATAATATCCCCATTTGACACACAAGAACACTAAGGGTCAGAGACACCACCTTAGTCCTTTGCATTGCTGTAACAACATACCACAGGTGGGAATTGGTAAACAACAGAAATTTATTTCTTCACAGGTCTAGAGGCCTGGAAGGCCAAGAATGAGACAGCTCTAGGTTCAGTAATCTGAGCACTTCATCCTCTGGAGAGGAAGACAGCCAAGACCTCTCAAGGTACATGGGGGAAGAGTAAGAGGAGAGAACACTGGGGGAAGCCTCTCTCTTTTTTTAATAAATCAAATAAGTAATTATTATTCTTATCAAACAATAATAATATAGGAAATATTTTTACATATGGAGACATTATCACAGAACAAAATATTACAATACACAGAAAGCAAATTTAAATACATCAAGTTGAACAAACAGGATGATCTAGATTTCAATTTGTTTAAACCTCTTTTTAAAGTCTCTAATCCTGTTAATAAGGGAGGTATCCTAGTGGCCTAAAGGTCCCACCTCTTAGTACCATCACCTTGGCAATACCTGAGCCAAGGTGAACGTGACCTGAGGGTCACATTCAAACCAGAGCAGACCCACAATGTCTCCACCAAATCACCCTTGGTTTGTAGTGAATGGCAGAGGAACTTTGATTTCCACATCTAGGATTTCTTCCTCTAACCACACTCTCCCAAAACTCTCAAAGAACTGCGCCTCATCATCTAGGTCCCCCCCAAACAAACAAAAAACAAAACAAAACAACAACAACAACAACAAAAAAAAACACCCAGCATTTTGGTTTATGGGAAACAGTAAAATTTTCAGTTTTTCTCTTATTCACAGTATGTAAATTCCTCCATTTGATAAAAGAGACAGAAGGTTTTTTTTAAATGAGTCATTCTATAATTAGAATATATGCTATTCATTGACTTCATCTCCAGAAAAATGTAGGCAAACGTGAGGGTTTTGCTTTAAAATCCTCCAGAGAGTCATAGTGGTTGCACACCAAAGCAACTTTCTTGTAGCTTTCTACCAAAAATCCTGGAAAGGTTTCTAAAAAAATTGTTCCCTTCACTATAAACTGCCATGGTGAAACACTAGATCACTTACAAACCCTCTTTTGAAGAACAATTTAAAATTACCTGAAGATGACTGAGTAATATGCTACCTTAGAATGGTTCCCATTTATGAATTTCACATTAAGTAAAAATGTTTAAAGCTTTTAAATTATGTCTTATACACTTACACATAGAGAAACACATCTATCTATGAGCATTTATTACACATGAGACACTTAATGACAAATATATATAACATCATCATTGTGCATGTAAGTGCATATGAATGTATATATGTATAAGTGGATATATATATATATTCATCATCTCGCTCTATATAAATGCATTTTAAAAATCACATATCTATATATAGAGATAAGCATTAAAAAATCACTATCTTCTATTACCAAAAACCTCCTCTCCTGAATAATATAACACACACTTTAAGAAGAACAGAATAGAGAGTATTTATCAACATAAGTCCATTTAACTTTATATTAAAAAGAATAACTCAGTGCTCCATATCCTCATTTTTCTAAACTACACTAGACTCCAGCGGGTGCAGACTGGCCTTGGAAAGTACAAAGAGGGTCACAAACAGTTTAGGACCCAGTCCTGACTCTGCCAATTGCTAGCTGTGTGAGCTGTGGCAAAATATTTAACCCTTTATGCTTCGGTATTCTCCTCTCTGAACCCTGGGAAACAGCAACAATCTCTTAGGATTGACATGAGGTTGACAGGAAATGATCATGTAAAGCATGTACCATGTCCTGAACTAGAAGAGTCAATAAAGATTCATTCCCTTTCTGCCAAGTGTACTCAGTATCATTGTCCTCCTCATCTTGTAAGTACTTATTTCAAGTGTCGTGTATATAAAGAAGTACCCAATAAACGTTTGCTGAGTGGCTGCTTAAGCTAATTCACTGAGCATCTTAAATAATAACAAATTGGGTCTTATTTTATTCTGTCTAGCAATAATTAATTTGGTTTATTTTTCTTCCCTAAATTCCCTGTGCAAGAGTGCTATGTCTTCTTCAACTGTACATTCCTCTCTTCAACTGTACTATCCTTCAACTGTACATTCCTCTCCACATGGTCAGCAGTCACAAATGTTTGAAGAATGAGACTGGTAACCACAATTGCCATAAGTTCTCTTGGCAACAAAATTGACAAATCTGTCAATCAAAATTTCAAAAATGACTTATTCGCCTGATTGTGTCTGAATTTTCCATTTTCCTTAGTAGAACTTGAGGGCTGTGCATCTCTGAATCATTTCCCTTACTGTGTTTTTTTTTTTGGTATTGTTGTTGTGGTTCTCTTCCGAATCTCTGAATGCTTTCAAGTAGGTGAAACCTTTCAACTTGGTTGGACCAGAAGTTGCTCACCAAAAATTTAACACTGTAAGTACAAAGCTGCTGCTTAAAGCGGCCACAAAATCAAGAGGATGACTCTTACCTTTGAGGAGCTGCTCAATAAGTCTGTGGTTCTTGACTTGCTTTTGCTCCTATACATTTGCTTCTTTTTAACAAATCCTGTTCCTCCCTCTGGAATACAAAGGATTATAGCACTCAATAGAATAGACTCCACCTAGTACTTCACCTCTATTTCTGAAGCTGTGGTGCTTTTAGTTGAAATCTAATTGGCTTGTAAGTAATACTGCTTATTATACATGCTATGCTATTTCCAGTTTCTATCAGCTGATGTTATGCTTCCCTCTATCATTATGAAATTTGGCAGTGTTTTTCTGATGCCCATTTCCTAGAGCATGCAAATCATAGATCTATAGCTTGATAAGTTTTACTTTATCATGGCCCTTTGTTTACTATAGATCTTTTTTGTCTCTGGCTCTTCTGTAGCCTGGATCTGTTACATGCACTCAGGAAAATAAGACTGTTCATCATGTGTCAAATTAACAGGAAATGATTAGCTTGGAATAGCATCAGTTTAATCTCCTTTTTTTTTCTTTACCATAATTCTGTATAGCTTTGCAAATTGAATTTTTCTCTCGGATCTATTATATGCTTTGAAGTTTGTTCTATCCAAAAATCCATTGGTATTATTATAGTATTAATCCAATAATACTGCTAAATGAGTTTTGATAAGAACTAGCAGAAACTTGCCCTACCTTTATGCCAGTTCTCATTTTTAAAAATTATTATCCTCTAGGTTCTTCCCTTGGTATTTACCTCCACGTGATAAAAAATTTTCTGAGGTCACGGTTTTTATCTATCAATTTTGATTTACTGATACCTGCCACCTTTTCATTTCCATATAATTAACACAAAAATCATCAAATAAATTATTGTTCACATCAATATGCACTTTAATGTCAAGTAATTATATGACTACATTTCCTGTCCTCCACAATCAACTTCCTGAAATTTATTTTGGTTTGTTTCTTTTTCTAGAGTTGATTTTTAGAATCAAAATTATATTTTCCCACTGCCCTTTTGGAGCCACTATATGTTTAAAACTAGTAATTCTTTTTTTTTTTTTTTTCCAAAACATTCAAACATAGCTGATACATTAACAATTCCCTAATCACACTACCCCATCATTTTCCTGGGACTTTTCTTTCTCAAGCTCTTTTTTCTTTATTCTAAGATTGGTTGTTTTTGAGGCCTGCTATGTGGACAGTATCTGGGATTTTCTTTCCCTACTGTCATTAAAAGTATGTTTCCTCTTGAGTTCTATGTCTTCCTTCTCTATTTCTTGGATCTGCCAAATCATATCCTCTGGCAGTTTGATAAATACATTCATACATACAGGAGATGCATCTAGAAATGATTTATTTCATATTCAGACTCTTGATTGATGTTTGATACGGCAAAGAATTCTGGGATAAAAAAAACATGTTTATGCAAAGAATTTGAAGGTCCTCTATCCCCAGCAGTCTGACCTTCCCATACTTTGTCAGATATGTGCACTTCATTTTCATCTATCCTGCTGAGCACCTTGAATCTCTAATCTCATGTTCTTCAGGATAGAGAATGGAGAGATTGTCTTTTAAAGAATCCATTTCTCCACTGTACTTTCTCCACCCTCCCTTTTCTGGAAGTTCTAATGGGATGCTATTAACTCTTTAGGACTGATTTTTATCTATCTATACACCTAAATCTATTTCTTTCCCTATTTTCCTACTCTTAATCATTTTATCCTACTCTTGAAAATATTTTCATAATTTGATTTTTAGCCCATCTTCTGGATATATTTCAGCTTTCTTTTTTATGGGTGTTCATGATCTCCTTTTCTATGTCTGAAAATATTCATTGAAGAGCTTTTTATGTTTTGTTTGTTTTATTGTTTTTGATGTTGGTTGGTTGGTTGATTTTAGTATTTTATTTTGTTCCCAGCATTATCTCTGTTTTCATCAAGTTTTTTTTCCTATTTTTTAATTTCTCCATCTTTTAGATAGTGATCAAAATACAGTTTTTATGTTAATTTCCATTAATACTTAGGAATTATTTAGTTAAGCATCATTAGACAGGATTATTAATTGGTAAACACTGTCCTTGAGTCCTGAGACTCCTCTTTCCAATATATTCACACTATCTCACAGTCTTTCACTTGGTCAAGGGGAAAATGGAGGAACCTGACTTTACTGGGTAAGGGGTATGTTCTGGGGTCGGACACATAATATATCTCTAACTATCCTTGATTTTCAGTACTGCATTTTCCACTGCCCTGAACTGGACTGGAAACTCCAAGACCTGATTCATCCCTTAAAGTTCTGAGGTGCAAACCTACTCACTTTATGTTACTATTCACCACTGCAAGACCTTTAGATTTTAATTTCTTCCATGCTTATAATAAGCTCTGATGAGCTATTTTTTAACCCTTCAGCTGCATCAATCTCCTTTTATCTCTGCCTTTGTCTATTTTATCCTTTTACTCCCCTATTAGGGGTGACTCCGAGGAAGAGGACACAGTATGTTTACTCAACCTTTTCTGATTTATACCTGTAATACTGATTTTTAAAATTTTCTGACTTTTTTCTACATTCCTCACTGGCAAATAACAAATATGAGAATATGCCATTTTTATTTGATTTGAGAATATTTTGAAATATATTATTAAAAGTAGGATAAAGAGATCAAGAATGGGAAAATAAGGAAAGAAATATATATTTTATATATTCAACATATATAAAGTATATACAATAAAGTCTAATATCCTACCATTAGAACAGTTTTATTGAGATGCAATTCATATAATAAGACTCATCCTCTTAAAGTGTATAACTCAAACAACAGAGAAGTTATTCATAAACATTATTTTTAAGTAGTGAACATAATAAAAATGTCACATAATTATTTAGTGATTACAGTATAGAATGTTGGTTAGTCAATTAATGAGTTAGAGCTAAAAGCAAGCATCAGGGAAATACTTTTTCAACCTATAATTGATGCTTTTTTATGTTTTCTTTTGGGGTAATGCTTTGATTCAGTATTTTTAGCTTCATAAAAATCAATCCCCTTAGTCAAAAAAAAAAAAAAAAAAGCTATGTTAAAATAATTGAAATAAGAATCCTAATAGGAATCTGCTTTGTTTTCTGGCCAGAATTCCTTGTTTGGACCTAGGCCTAATTACCATAAAATAATAGAATATTAATATCAAGTCCCATGGACCTGTACCCTGCTTTTGGTCAGTAAAGCCTATGTTCATTGAAGTTCAAGGAACTAAAGTGTCCATGCTAAGTCTTGCCACCATAGCAGACATCTCCCAGTTGTTTGTCTGTTTCATTCCTGATTGCATGCAGATTGTGTTTTAAAAATTAGAAGCATAACCTGCAGAGTGTCCTTAGATATGTGATTAAGCAGGATAAGCAATAACACTGACAAGCTGAATGATACTCTTGGCTCCTGGGAGGAAATTCACTGGAGGATACTACACAACTCCTCAGGAGTAATCACTGGAGATTTCCCCACTACTCCACAGACATTGATTAAACAAAAATGGAAAAAGTAAAATAGAAAAGTTAAGACAAAAAAAAGTAAGGGAAAAATTACTATCAGATTTTTTTTTTTAAAGAAGCTTTATTAAGATATAATTCACATGAAATAAAATTCACTGTATGAAAGTGTGCAATTCATGGATTTTTCATATATTCCAAGTGCTACTTCCCTCATCACTCTCCAGTAGGACGTTTCATCACCTCAAAAAGAGATCTTGTAGTCATTAGCAGTCACCTTGTTTCTTTGAGTCCACTAATCTGCTTCCTGTTGTCCAAAGATTTGCTCTGGATATCTCATGTAAATGGGATCATGTAGTACTTGGTCTTAAGTGACTGGCTTTTTTCACTTAGCATAGCATTTTCAAGATTCATCCATGTTGTGACATATATCAGTTCTTTGTTCTGTTGTCCAGTTATATTCCATGGTGTGAGTATATTCCATTTTATTTATCTATTTATAAACGAAAGAACATTTAGATTACCTCAACTTTTATTTATTATAAATAATACTTTTATGAACATTAATATAAGTTTGCATGTAGATATAAGTTTTTATATCTTTGGGGTGTAGCCCAAGGTGTGGAATAGTACTTCATTAGGTTTACTCATTAAAAAAAAAAAAAATACCAAATTCTTTTCTGAAAAGCAAAGCCAAAAACAAGAAGAAAGGCGTGATTCCGGAGGAGGGACTTCCTGTTGGGGCCTGGAGAAGCCTTGTGGGTTGGTCGGCAATCTTCCTGGGAGGATAGGGGGCATTGGCGGCAGTTTCAAAAATAAAGTTTGTTCCTGCTTGAGTGGCTCGTGATTTTGTGCCCAGCCAGACTGCGGCAATAATCCATGAATGTGAAATATCTTTTCATTTATTCAGGTCTTCTTCATTTCTTTCAACATTTCACTGTCTTCAGTATACAAGTCCTGTACATATATTACCGCTGTTGGCCGGTAACGAGTCCTTGCTTCCCCGATGTTGAAGAATAACACCAGAAAAGCACACGCCGAGGCAAGGTCAGAGTAGAAATTAGAAGTTTATTAAGGGACAGCAGAAAAGACTTCTCCCGGAGGAAGAAGGGGACCCAAGAGGTGGAATCCGTGGAAGTGCGGTTGTCTCCCCTTTTTATAGTTCTTTCAGTGATGGAATGTAGGTGGGACACAGGTGGGCTAAAGGAGTAGTCTGGGCAGGAAGGACTTCATTAACACTTCTTTGTGATGGGCTATCTCCAAATCTGCTGGGGGCTGTTTCCTGGGTTTCATTAACATTTCTTTGGGATGGACTTTGGCCTAGGGCCTTTTTGGGACTTCATTAGCATTCCATGAGTTGTCCTGTGTTTCCCGGAATCATTCTCAGCATGGCCTCCATTTTAGATTTCACTGGGTATTAGACCCAATTTACCTAACTACACTGACTACCTAATTTTAAATCTGGCTTCATTCCCCCCTCTAATTTGGGGAACTCCTTACTGCTGTAAGGAAGGTGGGGCGAAGATCTTTCTGGCTTCTTCAGGCTGAAAAGGGATGGTGTGGGGCAAGCAGTTTGGAGTCCCCTTTAAAAATCGGGTCTATGGAGTGGTCCATGATTGAAGTCCAATTGAGAAGTAATAGGCTGGAGGACCATTTGAGTGATGGGTAGTCTATAAGAGAAACAAGAATTTATTAGTACTGGAACCAGATTGATGCAGCAATAAATGCCACAGCACAGGAATATGCCAATGAGTATGATGACAAAGACAGAGACTAACAATGTTTTCCACCAGGAAGTACCAGAGAACCAGGAGCTAAGATATTGTTCCCATGACAAAGTTGCTAAGGACATGGCTTCTATCTGAGCATGTAAATCTTTAAGGATATTTGTCACATTGCCAGAATTGTCAGGGATGTAAACACAACATTTAACTTTTAGGGTTACACATGTCCTTTCCCTTAAGATACAGTTTAATAATTTAATGTCATCTGATCTTGCAAAATCCTTTTACTAGTATGACCTCTGTATCTAATAGAGAAATCTTTAATTCTGTTACTTAGGGCTGGATAACCATACTAGCAAACATAAGCCAGATTTAAAATTAGGTAGTCAGTGTAGTTAGGTAAATTGGGTCTAATACCCAGTGAAATCTAAAATGGAGGCCATGCTGAGAATGATTCTGGGAAATGCAGAACAACTCATGGAATGTTAATGAAGTCCCAAAAAGGCCCTAGGCCAAAGTCCATCCCAAAGAAATGTTAATGAAACCCAGGAAACAGCCCCCAGCAGATTTGGAGATAGCCCATCACAAAGAAGTGTTAATGAAGTCCTTCCTGCCCAGACTACTCCTTTAGCCCACCTGTGTCCCACCTACATTCCATCACTGAAAGAACTATAAAAAGGGGAGACAACCGCACTTCCACGGATTCCACCTCTTGGGTCCCCTTCTTCCTCCGGGAGAAGTCTTTTCTGCTGTCCCTTAATAAACTTCTAATTTCTACTCTGACCTTGCCTCGGCGTGTGCTTTTCTGGTGTTATTCTTCAACATCGGGGAAGCAAGGACTCGTACTGGCCAACAGCGGTAACACTTGTATACTTGTATTCAGTAATACAAGTGTATTACTGAAGCCAGACACATATCATATGTTTGCCCTCATTTGTGGACACTAGTAAATCAATATTGTAGAGGAACAAGGAATAAACAATAATCACCAGAGATTGGGAAGTACAGCAGAGAGTGGGGAGGGAAAGAAGTTTAATAAGGGACACCAAAACACAACTTGAAAGAATTACTTCTGGTCTTTAGTGCAGTTGCATAATTATTGCTTAAAATAATCTATACTATATTTCAAAATGACTAGAGAAGAAGAGTACAAAATTCTCAACACATAAAAATGATTTATGTTTGAAGAGACAGAAATGCTTGTTACCTTGATTTGATTATTACATATTGTATACACAAATCAAATTATCATGATGTACCCCATAAAAATGTAGAAACAAGTGTCTCCAAAAAATAAAAATAAATGTTTTTTCTAAGTTTTTAAATTATTCATAGTGCCATTATAAACGGTAATTTTCTTACACTATTTTCAAATTGTTCATTACTAATATGTAAAAATATAATTGATTTTGTATACTATAACCTTACTGTACTCATTTTTTTTTTTTACTTTTTTGATATGGATTCTTTGGCATTTTCTGTATAAGGTAATGTCATCTATGAATAGAGATAATGTTAACTTTTCATTTATAATTCAGATGCCTTTTAATCCTTTTTCTTACCTAATCATTCTGGCTAGCATCTCTAGTACAAAATCAGAATAAAGTAGCAAGAGCAAGACATCCACAATGATCTTGATTTCAGAGGAAAAGCATATTTTCATTCCTCAGTAAGTATAATATTAGCTGTGTTTTTTTCCATGATTCCTTTTATCAAGTTGAGGGTATTCCCTTTTGTTGCTAGTTGGTCAACTCTTTTTATCGTGAAGGGTGTTGGATTTTATCAACAACCTTTTCTTGAATCTGTGGTAATTATTCTTAAGGTTTTTGTTCTCTATTCTGTATTAATATGGTGTATTATGTGGATTGATTTTTAGATGCTAAATCTACAATGCATTCCTGGGATAAATCACACTTCATCATGTAGTCCTGATTACTGGTCTGATTTCAATTGTGATCAAATATTCTGCATACTGTTTGGAATGCAGTGACTTAATTTGTACAAATGAATACCACAGTAATAATATTGTGGGCTTGGCTCTTACATACATTGGCTCATTCAGTCTTTACACAATAAGAAGCTAATATTACACCAATTTTGAAGAATATAAAGTGGATTCTCAATAGGTTTGCCATAGAACTAGTGGGTGGAGGTGCAGACAGTTTAATCCATTAACCTGATGTCTTGAACACAACATTATGGCAGTATATATTGGGGTATGAATATTCCTACTTACAGGAGTGTTATCATTGGGATTTGGAATGTCCTTCCCCCAAAGGCCCATTGCAGCAATGTTAAGAGGTAGAACTTTGAGGAAGCAACTGGATCATAAAAGCACTAACTTCATCAATGAACTAATCCATTGATGAATTCAATGAATAGACTATTAGGAGATGGTAGGCTACAGGAGGTGAGACCTAGTTGAGGGAGTGAATCCTTGGGTATGTGCCCTTGGGGACTGTATCATGTTCCAAGTCCATTTCTTACTCTTTCTTTTTACCTCCCATCCACCATGATATAAGCAACTTTACTCTGCCACACTCTTCCATTATGATGTAAGGTCTCACCCTAGGCTCAGAAACAATGGTACCAGCTGATAAGAATGAAACCTCTGAAACTGTGAACCAAAATAAATCTTTCCTCTTTTTAAGTTGTTTTTCTCAGGTATTTCATTGCAGCAATAAAAAGGTGAGTAAAACAAGTAGGAACTGCATCTTATCTTTACATTTTTACTCTCCTTCTGTCTGTTATGCCTGCCCAACAGTACAGAGTTTTGAACACTGAAGAAATGAATAAGTAGAATTGTTTCTTGTACAAAGACATGCATTTTCAATTTAGATTCAGATTGGTACTTACATGCCATGATACATAAGATTAACTATATATGGGACAGCTGAAAATAGGTCACCAATTCAAATTAGATTTAACTAGAAAATATACACCTCCTTTTCAACACCTCCTTATAGTAGGTGTTTCAGATTTTGGAAAGACTTTCCTAGGCTTGTCTCCCCAGATATGCTTGTGTCTCTCAGGTAATGGATATATCGAGGGGAAGAAAAAGTTTCACAAAAGAAGTCTTAAGTGAAATATGCACATTGGCTGTGTTCATCGGCAAAACATATTTTTTTCTTTTCCAAAATACTCTCTGATGATTATACCGTTTTCTAACTCAAAGGATGAAAAATATTAAACATATGAATAAATAAGACTATTTTGAAGAAAAAAAGTAACAGATTATTCATAACTCCATATTCTAATATTTTGAATGTTTTTTTTTCTATTTTCTAACATCCATTTTCCAAATCTCTCTAAATGTCCTACATTCAATAATTGAATTTTGCTAGATAAAAATACTGAGAAATCTCAGCTACCAGGATGAAGAAAGCTTTGAAAAGATCTTCAGCAAAATAATAATAATGTTCTACAGAAAATAGTCTTTCTAATTAAATATAAGCTAAAATGAGTTAACCCCCTTATTTCTTTTCTAATTCTTAGTAATAGCCAATAGGTTGTATGTCAGAGTATTTAGGCATTCAGTCTAGTAAAAGCACCTCAAACTCCAAATCTAAAATCCAGGGGTTATTCTTTTAAGAAACAGGTCATCAATTCTACCCATATGAATACAATTTCAGAGGAATTTCTATCTTCATCAGTAAGATAGATTGGAAGAAAAGAGCTCAGCTCAACCACCCCCCCTCCTACCCTATATTCTTGGGCTTCTGTGCTCTGCCTTCTCACAAGGCAACCTGGGGAGAAGTGGCAGCTCCTTGCTCTCCCCCACTGCCCGTCTGTAGCACTGCATGGCTTTGCATTGCTTAAGGATAAACAGGTTGGAGTTGCATATGGTTAACATTTTTTTGTTTTAGCTGGTGCAGGGAGAGGTTGTTTAGCATCTGCAGGTCTCACATGGTGTCACGGGCAGTAAAGGAATGACTGAAGTAGTTGCAGACAGCATGGAGTCTACATTCCTCTCTTTGCCTAAGAAATCATGGATAATTAAATTAACATGGATTGAATGCAAAGCATGAGAACAGAGACATTAGAACAGAAACCCCCATCTCAACGTGTGATCACCATATTTACCTGTATTATATGAGGCAATAAAAACCAGAGGAGAAAAAGTAATAAAAGCAAAACAGTAATAAAAACTTATATTTACATAATTTCTTTCTGCCCCGGGATTCTAAAGTATTTAATGAAAATCATACAGGAAAATCTGTCATGGAACATGGGACTTATAACTGCCAAAAGAGCTCATTAGCAACTATAGGGTGGCCAAAGGAACAAAAGGCACTTTAGGCAAGCTGGGCTTTAAAAAGACAGAAAGTCTTCCTTTAGGTTTGCTGACTCACCATTACCTTTAGGAGGATAAATCAGAGTGATCAATTTCAAATCTACTCCCACTATCATTTGAAAGTATTGAGAATCATTAAAAGGACACTAATTTGCTACATTACATCAAGCTGGAAGAATGAAATTCATGCTTACTAAGGAAAACATCAAATTGTCTTATTTTATTTTCTCCTCATTGCTGTTTCCCCACGTGGAGTTCAAGGACAGGACCTTTGTCTTATCGTGCCCAACATCATTAGGTTTCCCAGGCATCTTTCCTATACAGGATCTGAAGTTTGTACTCTGGTTATGAAATCAGGCTGGCTTTGTTATGACTTTGAAAGGTTTGTAAGGCACAGATGTTAGCTCCAGCTGTTTTCATCAGTGATCTGCAGGCTAAGGTGGTCCTAAGTAGGTTGTGCTCTTACTGAAAGGCATTAGACTGTGTTCTACTACCACACACATATTGAGAAGCCCCACATAAAAATAGATTCCAGAGAGAAATTCTGCTCAAAGCAAATAGGATTTGAAAAAAGATTAAACAATCATAAAATGGCCACTTCCATAGAACATGAGGGCTTCTATGGCAAATCTTTTACTTTTGAACTCAACAAAGTCTTGTATATGTGCAAGGCAGATACCTGTTTTTATACTAATATCAGTACAGTAGTCTCTTTTATCTGCCTAGAATAAGTTCTAAGACTCCCAGTGTATGCCTGAAATTGCAGATATCACCAAATCCTATATATACAAAGCTTTTTCTTATGTATACATTTCCACGGTCAAATTTCACCTTTTCACTGAAAAGAAGCACTTTAAGTCTTTTCTTTGCTATACCAAATTTGCCAACATCACAACTCCTGTGCTTTGAGCCATTAGTAAGTAAAATTAGGGTTACTTAAATAAAAGCATTGTGAAACTGTGACAGTCAATATGATAACCAAGATGGCTTCTAGGTGATACACAGGCAAGTAGTATATACAGCATGGATACTCTGGATAAAGAAATGAATCACATCCCAAGTGGGATGAAATAGGATGGTGTGAGACTTTTATCTCACTACTCAGAATGGCATGCAATTAAAAAGTTATGATTCTTTATTTCTGAAATTTTCCATTTAGTATTTTTGAACTATGGTTGACTTTCAAAATTCAATCCATTCAATCCATGACTTTCCAACTATGGTAACTTGAAACCATAAAAAGTCAAACCATGAATAAGGAGAAACTACTGTACCCAAAATAATAATAGTAATGCACAACTGTTTGTCTTCTGAAAAGTTTTAAATATATCACCTCATTTAAGCTTAAACAACATAATCAGATGGTACTACTTTCATTCCCATTTAAGTATAGCAAAAACAAAGTTGGAGCGATTAAGTTATCAGCTGATGTCACATAGCCATTTGCAAAGTACCATTGATTCTAAAATTAAGTCACAATGAAACTATTCTTCAGTTTTTCTTTTTCTTGGATTCTTATGCTACGTAATCAGTCCTAGAAACAAACAAACAAAAAAAATTGTTTCAACTATCAGTTTCATTGAAAGTAAAAAGTATACTATCCTGAAGGAAGAAATGAGACAACACAAAAGCAGCCCTCTATTCTAGCTATTGGTATCATATTATGTTTTATCAATTTACTCAACACAGAATATATTTTCCTTCTTAGATTACCAATTACACTTAATGCCAACTACATTACAAAAATGAAGCATTTTAAAAGGTTTTTTGAGTTCTACTTGATATGACTTCATGAGACAAAACATAATAAATGCTATTATCTACTTATAGACTTCTGCAACCCACTTATTCACTCTGTACACTGAGCCTTAGGTTTTACTCTACAAACTTTCTAGTTTTAGTCAGCTCTTTTGCTGCTGTGTCTTAAAGACCCAACCAGCACAATTCTAGGGGAGAAAAATTTTATTTAAGGGCTCACAGTTTCAGAGGTCTTAGTCCATAGAAGGCTGGCTCCATTCCTCAGGGTTCTAGGTGAGGCTGAACATCATGGCTGGAGAGGGTGGAGGAGGGAAGCAGCTCACATCACCATGATCAGGAAACAGAGAAAGACTCCACTCTCCAGATACAATATATACACCAAAGCCACGCCCTAATTCCCACCTCCTCCAGCCACACCCTTCCCTTTCAGTTAACACTGTTGTTAATCCCTATCAGGGATTAAATCACTGATTAGGTTAAGACTCTTACAACTCAATCATTTCTCCTCTGAATCTTCTTGCATTGTCTCACACCTAAGCTTTTGGAGAACATCTCATGCCCAAACCATAACACCTTCCAGCTCTAAAATTCAATGATCCTATAATTCTGAAGCACAGCAGTTTTTGAAAGTGTGCTTTCTTTTCTAGTCTTTGCCCTTTTCATGCCTTCTAGAACTGACCAAATTTTCTCAAATATTCTTAAACACATTGGAAACTAATTTTATTAAGTCTCATGGGTCCACCTGTGACAAAATAGAACATTCTAGTAAGACAGATACGTACCATCTTCTGCTACAGCCTCACAAAACATTCTTCATAAGTGATACTTTATGTTATGTGAATAGAAAACACTGCTATCTTCTTTAAGATCAAACCTTTATAATTATGCAGGCAGGAAATTTTAAGAACCCTGCATAGAATTGTGTTCATATAATTTATGGAGGAGAAGTTTAAGAAAATCACAGAGAATGAAACATTTTCATAACTGTAAAGAATCATGGATCCTACTTCTCAAGCATTTTGCTCTGTCCACTGCTTTATAGGCAATAGCTTACTTAAATTAAATATATTCCTAATAATCAACAATCATGGCTAAGATTTCTTGAACATTATCTCATTTAATACTCACAATAACCCTATGAGGTAATGAAGTAGATAATTAAATTCTACTCAACTTGATATTATTTAGAATCATCATGTTTTATTTGAATGGTGATTCTCAAAATTTCCCCCATTAATAGCAGAGACTGTTGTTTTCCCATCCCACATCTAGTCTCCCCTCCTTCCTTTATTAAAAGAAAACTGTGTTGGTGTTGTCAATATGCCTGTCTAAAAATTTACATTCCCAGCCTCCCTTGTAGACAGTTGGCTCTGATACAATTCTGTGGCCAATAATCTATAAATAGAAATTTCTGTGTAGCAATTCAAGGTTAGCCTTTTAAAATAAAACATTCCTACCTGATTTACTTCCCTAGCTATTTTCCCTATTGTCTTTCCTCTTCTTCCTGTTTGAAGGATTTGGAGCTCCGGCTAACATTCTTCCCCACCCCGACTTGTGCTGGGGATTGAACACAGGACATCATGCATGCTAGGCAATGCTACAACTAAGCTGTGTCCTCAGCCCAAGCTACATTTTTTGTTTTGTTTTGTTTTGTTTTTGTTTTTGTTTTTGTTTTTGTTTTTTAAGTAGTAAAATGAAAGCCATGCTATAAGAATGACAAAGTCTCAGTTTGGAAGCCTTGGCACCCGATGACATGTAGAGACCCCCTCATCACCACCGCACCAGTAGTACCTTGGCACTTGGCACTATACAAGCAAAAATAAACCCATAACTTGGTGAATCCGCTCTTCATAGGTTTTTTGTTTTATGCAACAAAACTCTAAAGTGTAACAACAAACTTTAGGCATTCTTGCAGAAGTGAAGGAAGGGGAAGTTGTGACATATTGTAACAATGACCTTATAACTTCTTGAGAGTAAGACACTATGAGGGCTTCATGTGACTGCGATCTGCCTTCCAGATGTTCAAAGGCCTACAAAAGCTGCACAACAAAAGCACAAGTCTTCCTTAATCATCCCCACAAACCAAAGCTAACATTACTATAAACACGAACTTTCTTGTTGATTATTGAAATAAACATCTGACTTTTGAATATTAAATGGTGGTGAAGGACAGTGGTTTTCTTTAAAATTGTGATGTGAGTACTCTGTATAGCAGCCTGATAATGTGGTTCTTATTCACTAATAAGCAAAGTTCTGGTCACAGAGAAGATCGTCAACAAATATTTCAATGCAATGGAGTTCCTTCTGTAATCTGGAACTTTTGATTATGAACCAAAATAACAATAGTGAAGTGAAATAAAATATTAATCCTATAGCATACACAATAGCACTTGGTGCATAGTCGATACCCAATAGTTATTTGCTAATATTTTTATTATTTTCCTCTGGTCTATTGGTTTAAAGTGATGAGCTCATCTTTGCCCATTAAAATCAAGAAGTTGAGATGATGCACTGAAATTGGATAATACATAATACACATAATGTTATGTGTATCTGTAAAAAGTAAGCAAATGTCATGCTTTTTAATAATTCATAATCTCTATTTTATCATTACTAGCAGATGTCAGAGATTAATTAATAAAGCATTATTAAAAGAAATAATGCTAAAGCAACTCAACCCAGTAATGTATTATGGTTTTCAATAAAAACAGAGCATTTATCACATCTCAGGCATGAAAATAAAATCATGACTTGCCAATGATGTTGAAGGGGGACAGACACTGCAAAGAAATAATACACTGCAAAGAAGTTTACCATGACCCAGGCATACTACTCTGTACCTCTGGGTAGCTATGGCCTCTTCCTCTTTTTCAGGGTAGTGTCTTTGAAAAGTGTGATTTAAGATTCAGTGTTGCTGGGCACGGTGGTGCACAGCAGTCATCCAAGTGCTCCGGAGGCTGAGATAGGAGAATCATGAGTTCAAAGCCAGCCTCAGCAACTTGGAGGCACTAAGCAACTCAGTGAGACCCTGTCTCTAAATAAAATACAAAATAGGGCTGGGGATGTGGCTCAGTGGTCAAGTGCACCTAGGTTCAATCCCCAGTACTAAAAAAAAATAAATAAAAGATTCAATGTGGATGGAACACAGCAAAATCTGCAGTAGGAGACACAATCCTAGGAAGATGGCAACCAGCAGTTGACAGCATTCACTCAGTGAACCACAGGCAGGGGAACAGACCCAAATGCTCATCAAGCTTGCACCTCACTTGCTTTTCACTTCCTTCCCAGATGTCAATGACATCTCTCTCGACATGACCTGGCAAGTGGAGTCTCTAAACTTCACCTGCAAAGTCATTTCCCACCATCATGGAGCCCTGCCTACCAGCCCAGGAGCCCCATGTGGGTATGGAAGACTCCTCTCTCTCTCCTTCTCCCTCCTTCATTTTACTAACCTATTGTTATGCGCTTTCCAAAAAAGCAGATCTGATTTTTAAAAAGTAAAATTACAAAAATACTAGAAACTGGGCTAGAGCTGAATGGGGTTTATAATATTAGGGTCAAAATATGTTGACAATTATAACATCTAAATTAAATGCTTTTTAAAAAGACCAATATGTATCTTTGAACTGTTAAAACAAATAAAGTGATTGCAAAACGTTTTTTAAACTAGAAAAAATATAACAAATAAGATATGAAAGTTTCACCCTCTTTAATATATAGGGGGTTCTTTCGAATTAATTTTAAAGTCATAGCATGTATTCCGGCAAGCAAATGAACAAAGGGCATGGATAGGCAATAATACACACACACACACACACATGCACACACACGCACCAGATTAGGAAAGTGTTATCAATTAACTTTTTTTTTTCTGGTATTTAAATAAATGCTGATTGGGTCGATGATTTTTTTTTTACCTAGCAATTAATTTTCAAATTGATAATATTGGGGAATGATGAAGAAACAGTAACTCAGGAACCACCAACACTGTTAGTGAAAATATAAATGGGGACCATTATGCTGCATGAAATTTTGGGGAAATTTATCTCTTTTGGTAGTCTTAACATTTTGCACGAACTCTAACTCTGTAATCCCTCTTCTACAAATCTACCCTGAGGAAATAATGTACCAGGGATTTATTTACCAAGGTCATTTATCATAGGCTTATGTAAAATAGCCCAAACATGGAAATAACCTTATGCCCAACAAGAGGGAATTGACTGAATAAACCATGTAAGTCTGTATAAGGGGAAATTGTAAAATCATTGCAAATAGCATTGGAAAGAACATCTAGAAGGATAGAAATATATTCGTGCTACATTGTAGGCAAAGGTTACAAAACAGTTTATACAGTATAATTCATTATTCTGATATTAGCAAATGAAAATGTGTATGGAAACAAAGAAAAATCATATACCACAGCAGTGGTTATTTCTGGTTGATGATACTGCAGAGGTTCTTATTTTCTCTTTACCCCGTATCTAATTGTATAAATGGTCTACAATGAACATCAATTGTTATCATAAAAGATTATTATTTTAAAATATTAAAGTTAATGGCAAATAATTAGGTAACCAAGTAGTCAAGTAATGAATTTTGATGCAATATGAGAAAGTTGGCTTGAAAAATGTAAGAAGGAGATATTCAGAGCATTTAAATCCTAATATGGGAATAAAAGAAGCAATCGTGTAATGGAAAGAATGAAATTAAACAAAACAAGTGTGCAGAGAAAGACGAGCTGAGATTTGAAACCGTTTCAGAGGAAAACGGATGATAATTTGACCATCAGATCAGGAGAAAAAGGAGAGGAGCAAGTTCCTAGCGGGTGTATTATAAATAAACTTCTCATTATACAAAATAATAACGTATTTTTATTTAGTGTAAATGTGATAATGGGTAAATGACTCTAAAATGCAAACATCTTTAAAAGGAGCTAGTGGAGCACCAGGAGCAGTTAATTGATCTCCAGCATGTCTGGGATTTTCAGGCTGGTGTTAAGTTTAACAATCTTGAAAGGTGTTTTGGAGTTCACATGCAAAATAAGTCCCTCCCTTGCAGGGAATTCTGTGAATTAGTTGGAGACACAGGCATTTACAGCTCACAAGTTTCCTCATTTGCTAGAGGGTATCGTTATCTTTATAGTTCTATATATAAAATAGGCAAGTGTCCCAGGTCATGCCTCCTCCCATGAAAAATTGATCATTCACTAGGGGGTGAAGGGAAGCCCAGAAAAGTCTACAAATGGACAGAAATACAGAATGCATACATGAACACAAAAGGACATCAGTTGAGAAAACTGATCCCTATCCCCAAACATAAAGGAATTCTCTTAGGAGAAAATTTGGTATTTCCAAGGACTATTCATGAACACTCCTAGAATTTTCCTAGTTCTAGAAAAAGCAGTACAAGAAATTTTTAGAACACTGCTATTCATATTTCTTAGTTCAAGAGATGCACAGAATGCTACTATGATAAGATGCAAACCAGACAGGATTTTTTTATGGTTAATGAAATCAACGCACCTCTAGAGCAGGTAATGAAAGTGAAGTATTGAATACGTTTTAACAATCAGCTTTTAAATATTGCAAAACACGCCACAATCATGATGCTTCTTAACAAGATTACTTTCTTGTGATTTCAAAAGTTGTGAGTAGAAAGGAGTTTTAGATAAGATGATAGGTGTTTAAATCTCTGCTCACCTTTTTTTAAAAAATTCAATCATAATCTGTCAGTGTGAACTTCTGCACCTATAAAGTGGGAATAATAACACCACCTCCCAAGAAGTTTATGAAAACAAAATAAGAGAAGTCACAGATGTAAAATCAATTTGTGAGCTAAAGTAAGAATGCAAGGGAACAGTATTGTTATTATTACTCAGCTTACAAAAACCCTGACTTCGTTTTTGTGAATGAACATGATTTCTGGCTCTCTTGGCCCATTCTAGCAACATCACTATCATATGTAAGATATCAAGGATTTTTACTGTTGGGATTTTTGCTGTGCAATAGGAAAATATAAGTAATTATCTAAAACAAGACCATCTAATTATATCGGGGGTTCTGATAACAGTATAAACCAGGAAAGTGGAACCTAAGTACTTTATTATCAGAATCATAAAACAAATTTTATGATTTATAAATTCTTTATTTTTTAATACAGAATCGAGAATGCTTCCAAATTGTCATTTTTTTGTACTCAATGTATTCTTATTAGTTTTCATATTGATATTTAAATTATTTCATAATATCATGCCATTTTACTAATAGACTTGTTTTGGTCATATAACATACACATCAATAAATGTGTTAGAGTTGAGGTTTGTTATAGTCATTAATTTTCCCATGTTGTACACCGATCAGGAATGTATCATATCAGTAAAAATATACATAGGGCCGTATGCACATGATTCATATCCGTACCTAATGATACCCTCATAAACTATTTTCCCACCATTGAAGCACGCATATGTTTAACTTTGAAATGCATTGCCAGAAGAATGCCTTTGAAAAAAATCCCACTGCAGATGAAGTCTAATCAATTGCTGCTTTTTTTCTACTGTATACTTTATGAATTGCCTCATCATAATTAACTCCAACCACTGGAATTAATTACCCTCGATGATTTGGAAATTGGTCTTCTCAATTCCTCTGAAATTTGTTGAGAACATCTGACAAAACACGGGATGGGATATGAATAAAGCAAAAACTATTTTTGAAAAACTAAATATATTTTACTGTTTTGTTCTGAGTTTTAGAGGAGAAGTAGTCAAGGAGAATGAATTTGGACACATTTTCTTCCTTTTTAAAACATTTTTATTGGTGTATAATTAATATGACCCATAACGGTGGGATTTATTGTGACTTATACATACATGCACATAATATAATTTGGTCAATTCCATTCCCCAGTACCTCTCTTTGCCCATCACTCCCACCCATCCTCTACTTCTTTTCTGATTCCCATAGTGCATGTACCAATTTACAATCATATCGCAGTGTTAAGTGTTCCTTTTTCTTGACATCCTCTCCAGCATTTATTATTGTATTTTTGATTACTGTTATTCTTAACTGCAGTAAGATGAAATCCCAGTGTAGTTTCTTTGGGGTGGGAGGGTACCAGGGATTGAATTCAGGGGCACTAAACCACTGAGCCACACCCCCAGCCCTATTTTGTATTTGATTTAGGGACAGGGTCTCACTGAGTTGCTTAGTGTCTCACTATTGCTGAGGCTGGCTTTGAACTCGCGTTCCTCCTGCCTTGACCTCTTGAGCTACTGGCATTACAGGTGTGCACTACCACCAGGCCTTAGTGTAGTTTTGATTTGCATTTCCCTAATTGCTAAAGATGTTGAACATTTTTTCCTTCATTCCGTTGCTTCTTTTAAGAAGCATCTATTTTGTTCATTTGCTCATTTATTAATCAGGTTATTACTGATTTTGAGTTTTGTATATTCTGGGTATTTATCCTTTCCTGGAAGCAGCTAAGCAAAGATTTTTTTTTCCCTTTCTCTGTGCTCTCTCTTTATGCTAGCAAAGAAGCTTTTTGATTTGATGTTGTCTCATTTATTCTTAGTATTAATTCCTAAGCCTTAGGAGTCCCAGTGAGGAAGCAGTTGCCTGTATCTATGTATTGGAATGTTTTTCCTAGAAGTTTCAAAGTTGTGTTTTTTTTTATCGAATGTATAGGTTTTTGATCCATTTTGAGTTGACTTCTGTGCAGAGCAAGAGATATGGATCTAGTTTTATTTTTCTACATGTGGGTAACCAGTTTTCCCAGGACCATTCGTTGAAAAGAATGTCTTTTCTCAAGATTTGTATTTGGCACCTTTGTCAAAGATCAAATGGCTGTAGCTGTGTGGGATTGTCTCTGTGTCTTTTATTCCATTGTATTGGTCTATTTGTCTATTTTTATGACAACACCATGTTATTTTTGTTATTGTACCTCCATAGTATAATTTGAAATTGAGTATTATGATGCCTCCAACATTGCTCATTTTGCTCAGAAACATGTTGGCTATTATGAGTCTTTAAATCCTCCCTATAAATTTAAGAATTTTTTCTAGTTCTGCAAAGAATGTCATTTACTTTTTGATGGTGATTGCACTGACTCTGTAAATCATATTTGGTAATATAGTCATTTGAACAATTTTAATTCTATCTATGAACCAGGTAGGTCTTCACATTTTCTAGTGCCTTCCATTTCTTTTTTCAGTGTTCTATACTTTTCGTTGTGGAGGTCTTTCACCTCTTTGGTTAGATTTGTTCCTAGGGTTTTTTGTTTGTTTGTTTTTGTGTTTGGTTTTGTTTTAACTTTGAGGCTATTGTAAATGAAATTGTTTTTCTAATTTCTCTTGCAGTGGATTTACTATTTATTATTGGTATATAGAAAAGCTATTCATTTTTGTGTATTGATTTTGTAGCCTGCTACTTTACTTAATTTGTTTTCCAGCTCTAGAAGTCTCCTGGTGGAGATTTTGGGATCTTCTAAGTGTAGGATCATATCATCTGCAAACAGTGATAATTTGACTTTTTCCTTTCCTATTTGTAGCCCTTTTATTTTCTCTTCCCTAATTACTGTAGCTGAAAATCCAAGTACAGTGTTGAACAGGAGTGATGAGAATAGATATATTATAGTTTGGATGTAAGGTATTCCCCAAAAGCTCACGTGTGAGACAATGCCAGAAGGTTCAGAGGAGAAATAATTGAGTTGTGAGAGTCTTAACCCAATCAGTGATTTAGTCCCCTAATAAGGATTAACTGAGTGGTAACTGAAGTAGTAGGGTGTGGCTGAAGGAAGTGGGAATCAGGGCATGGCTTTGGGTGTACATTTGTATCTTTCCAGTGAAGTCAATCTCTCTGCTTCCTGCTAGTCATGTGAGCTGCATCCCTCTGCCACATACTTGGCCATAATACTCAGCCTCACCTATAGCTCTGAGAAATGGAGCCGGTCTTCTATGGACTAAGACCTTTGAAATCATGCCCTCAAATAAAATTTTCATCTTCTAGAATTGTTCTGATCAGGTCCTTTAGTTACAACAACAAAATAGCTGAATAAAACAAGATATTCTTGTCTTGTTCCTGATTTTAGAAGAAATACTTTCATGTTTTTACCCATTCATTCATTATGATGTTGTCATCGGGTTTGTCATATGTAACAGTTATGATGTTGAGGTAGTTTCCTTTTACCTATAGTTTTTTAAGGGTTTTATCTTGCATGGGTGTTGAATTTTCTTGAAGCCTTTTCTGAATTTATTGAAATGATTATGTTTTCCCCGCTTTTGGTTCCATTTGCATAGTGTTTTACCTTTATTGATTTGCATGTGTTGAAGCATCCTTGCATCCTTGGAATAAAAACAAATTGACCATGGAGTATAATCTTTGTAATAGGTTGTTTAATTTGACTTGATAATATTTTGTCAAGATTTTTGCATCTATGTTCATCAAGAATATTGGTCTATAGTTCTCTTTTTTGGCATGTCCTTAACTGGTTTTGGTATTGGGGTGATACTGTCTTAATAGATTTCAAATGGATCTCTCCCTTTCTATTTCATGGAGTAATCTTGGAAATATTGGTGTTAGTTCTTTAAAGATCTGGTAGAATTAACTTGTGAAATTTCAGGAAATTATACACATTGAGAGCTGAAATGGATCACAGTGAGTAACTAGTTCAACCCCTCATTTCAGGCACATAGAAAACCTAAGTGAATTGGCCATGTCACACAGGAGCTTTCCTCCCTCAATCTGCTACAGTTTGGGAATAAACACTTAACATTTGATGGAAACTTGTTGTGTGTCCAAGGACTGCAGGAAAAAATAGAAAATGGTTTATTACAATTTACAATTTTTTAATTTTTGGAACAAATATCACATTTTAAGTGATGTACATTTTATGTCAATTTTTCTAAGAATGCTAGTGTTTTTCAAAAAGTGTCAAATTCGTTCTAAGGGAGAGTCCATGTGATCTAATAACAACAGAACTCTAAAAATCAGGGATTAGAGACAAGGAATATCCCAGAGAATGTCATATATTTATAAAAGCAAAAATTAAAGGCTATGTATATAGCTCAGTTGGTAGAATGCCTGCCTCACATGCACAAGACCCTGGGTTCAATTCCCCACACCACACACACACACACACACCAAAAAAAAAATTAGTTTAAATAGGAAAAATATGAACAAGTAAAAAAAAAAATTGATACAAGCAGGCTGGAATATTGTCTTTGTGTGTCTTCACTGGGGGATTCTAAATCTAACAAGGTAAGGTTAATTCAGTATATCAGTTGAATTCTCCCAGAAACAGATGCCAAAACAGAGCTAGAAAGGCAAGACATTAATTGGGAAGACTGTCTTTAAAAGATAAGGGGAGAATGGAATAGAAACAGTTTGGAAAAGCCTCAGACCATGATAAAAGATCTGACAGCTCCGAAGGTATGGAATAAAGAGGGATGGGGGTGGGGGTACAAACTGTGGTGCAGCTTTGGGAACACTTTGGTCAGTTCAGGGAGGAGCTCCAACATAAAGCAGGCCCAGAAAAGAGCCTCCCGTTGTCCAGAAGTTGCAAGCCCTTATACCACTGCTTTGCCCATTCATTGGCTGGGGGCTACCCTGCAAGTACTTAGCATTTGCTAGAAAGCTGTAGAAGATCCTGAAGTCACTTCAATTAGAAGCTGCTGTCCGTGTGCATTCTTTCCAGCAGGTTCTACTTTGGAGGTGCCACTGAGTGGGCACTACCACACACACACCACTTGCAGGCATTGATCCTCTTCCTGTTTGCCTATGTGGGCTGACATTTATGGTAGCCATTCAGATCATCTCATCTGTACTGACAAATTTGGATTCAGTGCAGACTCTTTCCAAATGGCTTACCCAATCACTTTCAAAAAGTCATTCCTTTATTAGCAATTTTCCATATCTTATCATGTCAAAAATCTATCAGAAGCACTTTGAAAACTCAGGTCAGGAACAATTAACCCCTAAATGTGCCCCACCCCTCAACACCACTTAAAATACAAAATGAAAGTAATGTTGTGTTTTGGAAAACAACTAAATCTGAAAAACTCCCTTCTTATTCTGGAAAATGAATTGTTTCCCCTGAGTATCCATAGGACATTTACTCAACCTTGCTTCTTCTCATTGATTTTGTCTCCCCACAATAAAGCAACTTCATTTTTTGTCCTGCTGATTTGTTTTAATCAAATTGCTCAGTGATATAAAACATAAAATAAAGGAAGACGAGTTTTGCTTGTTTATTCTGGATGTGTTCTGGACACTTTTGATCTCTGCTTCCCTCTTCTGGGACCGGGGTCTCCAGGTGTCACATTCCTTGATGCTGGCCTTCATGTTCCCTCACTTAGACAGCTAGACACAGCCCAAAGCATGGAGCTTGCCCAACTCCCATGCCCCTCCCTTCCTCCTAAACACTGCAGGGTATTTGGAATTTAAGTCAAACTAACCCAGACCAAAATTTTCCTTGGTGATCAAAAGTAAAAAACTATGTTATTGTACAGAGTTTTGAGTTACGCGTATATTGTTTTCATCTAACAGTGAAGGATAATATACTTCCAAATTTAACCTTGAGCATGAACCCTCTTCTGCATTCCAAAATCATATATTCAACTATCTGCTCCACATTTCCATTTGATGCATGATTAATCAGAAAAGGCACCTTGAACTTAACATATTCAAATTAGACTCTTGATTTCCCCTCCCAAACGTGCTCCTCCTTCAGTCCATCCCTACTTGGTAAATTGATAACTCCAGCATCTGGTTCCTGGGACCAAAAGCCTTGCACACACACTTGACTGCTTTATTCCTGCCTTTGTACCCAATCCATGAATGTGTCACCTCACCTCTCCCTAGAGCATTTCTAACCACTTCTCTGTTAGAACTCCAGTCCAGACACCACACCTCTCTCTGGGATCACCTCAGCAGCTTCCTAACTGGCTGACCTGCTGCTGCGTTTGCCTCTTCAGTCTATTTTCCATTGCACTACCAGAGAGGTCCTTTTTAAGTCTACGAGGTATCATCTACTCACCGTATCCAAACTCTCCAAAGACCTGTCTTCTCATTCAGGGTGGGATCTGAACTCCTTGCCAGGGACTGTAAGACTTCACATGATCTGTCCCCTGGCCACCGCTCTGAACACATCTCAGGCCACTGCTCCTTTTTCACTCTCTGCTCTAGTCTAAGGGCTGCCTTGCTCTTTGAGAAAGTCAAGCACACTCTTACCTCAGGGTCTTCACATGTACTCTTCCTTCTACCTAGAAAAAACTTCTTGGAAAGGGCAGCTAGCTTCTGGAAAGGAGAAGGAACATGAAGGAAAGTCAGAGGAAGCTCGTGGGTTCAGAGCCAGGAGCAACCTGTGGATGCACAAACAACGTGGAATGTGAATTTGGGACTTGAGTTAATTTTCCCTAAGCCCCAAGGCACCAGGAGACTCCAACTGGCAGCTGAGCATGATTTCATGAACAAATCTCCAAAACAAAATATTCCCTGGTGGCTCTCTTAAATTAGGTGTTTTATATATGTTGTTTCCATGAATACCTAAAACAGCACTACAGGACTCAGATGATTATTATCTTCATCATTATATGTAAAGAGGTTCCATGTCACACATCCAGAACCAAGACCCAATTACAGGTCAAGTAACTGCAAAGCTCATCTTTTTTTTTTTTTCATGCAAGTTCCAAATTATCCCCACTACTTTCTAACTCCCTGCTCACTATATTCTACCTCAACTTCCAGTCTCTTTTTAAATTACAATTTATACCTCTAAGACTAGATGAAAGGATCACCTGACTTTCCTCCATTCACCCTCCTCCCATCTCAAGTAAGAATCAGAGACTCTCCTGCTGACCCTCATGGTTTGTGGACATGATTTGTGTCTTTCTTCTGGTCATTGCTGTCAGCCCTAGACACATCTAACTCCACTCCATCATTGCCTTGAGGTCAGCACCTTATTTTTGTCATACTTTCATCCCTCAACAAACAGAAAAATACCTTCACGTGTTAGATATACTCAATAATACCATTGCAATAAAATGGAAACTTATGCAAATAATACTACAAAGTATTAGTTTGCTGATCGTGGTAATATCAACTAACTTTCATTGAGTATTCGATATATGCTAGCGCTTGCTAATCTTGTACGTGATATACCTTTATTTATTCTTCACAACAACCCCATGATCCCAGTATTGTTATCATCTACATTTAATGTAAAATAAAACTAAACAATAGAGGGGTTAATTAACTTTACTGGTGGCCTCAGAGCTAGGAAATGGCAGAGCTAGGATTTGAACCCTGGCAGTCTGCATTGAAAGCCCATGATTGAACCATAGCACTATTCAAAATTGAATTTTGTGACCTCAGTAACAACTCTAATGATTGCCTCTTTTATTCCCATCCCACCTACAGCTGCTCCATGTCATGGTATATTGTCTGTGCACTTGCCCGTTTTAAACTGTTTCAGGACAGGGCCTGGAGACCAGAGAGATTCATTTGTCGGGAGATGGATATCCTATCTGTGCAGAGTGGTTGGATATGCTGCATCCAAAGCAGACCCCAGAAATTTGGAATTCCCTTTTGAGGTTCTCTTTGTGATACAATATAACATCACTGTCAACTAGAAATTAGTCTATCCAGATTTCTCATCCTAAAAATGAATAATCCTTCTTCATTTTTTTTAATTCCAAAGAAGTATGGAGACACTAGAGACCAGTTAATGTCTTGTAGTGATCATGGATTTGACCTGCAGTAATCATCAGACCTGACAAACATGATGGACACAGCTATTAAACCCAGACACGGGACCAACACCAGGGTGCACGCTGACCATTCAGCCTTCAAATCACCTGCCGGACGACAGATTCCAATGCTACCCGAGACAGTGGGGCCTCAGAGTGGGCTCTTAAAATCCCCACATTACAAAAAACAGTAAAATCTTAAAGGTCTTTTTTTTTTTAAATATTGTGGCTAAGAAGTTTGCTAAAACCTGAGAATGATTTGCACATTTAAAATCTTTTTTTTCTATTTAGATATCTATTTTTCCTTGTCTTAAAAAAAAGAGTGCCTTTTTTCTTAGCAATAATAAACAATCAAATTGTAAAAACTGTAGGAGATGGATAACTATTCCTTTTGCAGGTGAAAATTTATTTTTTTATTTCAGATGTACAAGATGGATTTCAGTATTAATTCGAGAATGCTGTGTACAATCCCCGCAAACATCATGGTCATGGGGAGGAGTAACACATCTCAGACTCCTCAACTCAGTGACAATGTCATTAACAGAGGGAACAAAGTTCCCTCGATTGAGAAGGAACAGGATTTACAAATACACACACACACACACACACACACACACACTCTTGATGGAGAAAATGGGAGGAGGTGAGCCAATGATTTGTTTGTCATCTGAGAAGAAGCAAAGGGGAGGACGGGTATTGTTTAATTTGAGTCAAGTAGCAGAAAGTCTGAATTTCAGCGCAGCTCATTTGGTTTTATTACTGAGGACACTTGGAAATTATTAGAACTGTGTCTTTTCGCCCATGCCTGCTGCTGCCCTGCTTTTCGTCATTAGATTATTTGATTTGACACCCGCCACACAAAAAGGTTGTTCCTTCTGCTCCGTCTATGAGGGTTGGTATGAGAAACGGAGGAAGAAAAATTGCACAGCTGGTAGTACAGTGAACCCAAAAATATACAGAAACGTACCAGAGGGAATAGTCATCAACGCGAAGTGAACAAGCACCCAGACTATTGATTACATGCTGCTCACAGAACACCAGGCGTTTCTGCCAACTCCTTCCTACTCATAGACTGAGCTGCAGACAGCATGTTGTACCTTGCATCATCAGTTTTGATGAATAATGCACTGATAAGCACTGTAGCCAGTATTCCGGGGGAGCTGGGAAGCCAGATGTCATCTGGACCTCCAATAGTTTGAACCCTGGGTCTTTGACAGACAACTGATAAAAATACGATACGAGCAGTGCCGAGTGGGCAAGGCCACTGTGCAATTCTGGTTTATTTTGTGGAGTTCTGGAAAATGCATGGAATCAGCTTTGTCACCAGCAGGAATGAAGGGACTATGCTTAAATAAAATTTATCATTAAGATGCTCCATGGTCATGTTGGCTGGGTGAACTTGTGAGTCGGGAAAAAATCACACTACCCCACACAAAGAAAGGCATTGGAGGGGAAAGCATTTTTAAAGAGCTCAAATCCCCATGGTTCCAAATGGGAATGGTGACAGATGAAATGTGCACCCTCCACAATAGAATTCGAAGTGTGGTTATGATGGATTTGACTGCTGCTTTAGTGGAAGGGTACACAAGATCTCATTCCACACCCCCCAGGCCTGTACACAGCACGCTTGAAACATTTCAGCAGGAGCACCATACAGATCATGTTTAATTCCATCATTACAGGTAAATGTTCAGAAGGATCAATTAGACACGAGGCTTCCTCCATTCAGTAACTGCAGACCTACCCCACGTTGTTTTATGAGTGAAACCTGGAGTTGGAGCAACAATTGTCTTTGCTCTATTTAATTCTTCATCTAGACAACAGATTTTTCTGACCCTAAATTCAACAATGGTCTCTGGCTCCATCCTCAACAGCAATCGCCTCTACTTCCTGCTCCCTTCCAGCCCTTGTTCTTCTCTGCCATCCTAGTTTCCCCGCTGCTGGATTTCCCCTACCCGTCCGTCACCCCTTTATCTGGCAGGTCACCTCTTCCACGGTAATGTCAGCCTCTGGAACCCAAGCTGTCAGTCTCAAACACTAGCAAATCAGAGATTTAGGCTATGAACATTGTAAAGCTCAAACCACGACTTTGAAGCTGCCTCACTTGGGGAAAGAGGAATCATGACATAGAATCGCCTGACATGAAGCCTGCCCTTTGCCACAATCCCCACCTACTGCATTGGGTTGGATCATTTGGGCAGACTTGTTTTGGTACTGAGGATTGAACCTAGGGGCACTTAACTACTGAGCCACATCTCCAGGCCTTTTTATTTTTTTTATTTTAAGGGTCTCCTGTTTCACCATTGCCTGCAATATACAGACAAAAAAACCACCAGCTCTGGATGGCATTCATAAACACCCTATATAAACAGTTACTTCCACTATAATAGGCAAATCTAAATGATGTCAAAATACTTTTAACATTCCCAAATAGCCCATGAAATATAATGTAAATAATTTTGTGTGTATACAAACAGATGATAGCTCAGGTACAAGCCTATCATTTTATAAATAAATTTTTGTTCACCATGGCAAAACTATCATCTATGCGAAGCTCACATTCTTCCTCTCTCATCCTCTCTTTCCCTGCTCCATGCTCTGCGTAAAGACAGACTCACCACTACTTTTGCTTGTTTTTGTTTTTGTTTTGTTTTTCACCTCTAGTTGCCAAATTTCAAACACAGAAGAGTACAAAAATAGTATACTGAACATGCACATAACCTTTACTAAATTTTGACAAATGTCAGTTTTGGCATGTTCGATTCACCATTTTTATTCATTTTTCTGCATCTTTGTTCTGGAGACTAGCTAAATTAGGAATATCAACCATGCTACCAAAGCTTCTATTTACTCACTAGTAAACAGAATATATAATTTAATTTATAAGGACAAAGTTAACTACCAAGGAAAGCTTCAATGTTAATGGGCTAAACAAGCACATGTACTCACTATAGACATAATACATAGGAAATCAAATTATGGAAGAATCCTAATAGAATCTGAATCAAGGGGCTAATATGATTTAGATGTTCAATAGCATTGATTCAGATAAAGTGTTGTTGCCCAGTATTCAGTGAAGAGACAATATAACTACCTGCTGAAGAACACACCTCCTGTGGAGTAGGCTTAGCATACTCTCACAAAAATTGCCTTCTGACTACCATTTCTCTGTTCCTTCATTGCTAAAGTCATTTCTTCTTTTGTCACATTTCTTCTTTAAAGGAAATCTGGAAGCAAGTGAATAACCAAGGAATTTGAAATGGTGTCAACTCCACCTACTATTTTGTGTTTGTCTTGTTGGACTGTCAAGATAAACCACAAACCTATACCTCTACATAAGACTGCTACTTGAAATAAATGTGCCTGGGATAGCACTGGCTCCTGCCCTATCCCTGCCTAAGGTGGCTCCTCTTTCTGCTTTTCCTCATAACGTTACAAAATCCAATACATGGGTGGATATCGTTTTTCCTGCCCGTCTCTATTAAATGGTAGTTTCCAGAAATTCTTATCTTTAAAAGGAACCTCAAAATGCCTCAAACAACTTGACATCATTGTGCATGCCTGTAATCCCAGCAACTCAGTAGGCTGAGGCAGGAGGATTGCAAGTTTGAGGCCAGCCTCATCAACTTAGCTAGCCCCTAAGCTACTTAGCAAAACCCTTAAAATAAAAAATAAACAGGGCTGGGGATGTGACTCAGTGGTTAAGTGTCCCTGGGTTCAATCCCCAGCACGGAAAGAAGAAAAAAAAATAATTTCCTTAAAGTCTATATAGCAGATATTAATCTTGCTAACATTAAGGCTTTAGTGTGGGAAATTAACAGTAAGAATATAAATGTTTTAATACAACTAAGTGGAAGACTTAATATGTTTAATTTGTATGAAAAATATATTTTTTTTGCATGATGTCTTGGAAAAAAATGTTGTCATCTGAACATGTTCATATATATAGACAAAATATTATTCAAACTTGAGGTGTAATGATGGAAAAAATACTTTTCTTGAATAAATATTTTATTCTGAAATAAGTAATAAAGTCTTAAAAGCCTCAAACATTTGTTATTATGGCCAAAAAATTATTGATATTAGGGATGCAAATGACTTTCAAGACCTGGTCAGGGTCTCTATTGTCTGGTTCCCTTTTCTGCTTTTGGGAATGACCATGCTCATAGCTTCTTCGTAGCAGTCCCCTTCCAGTGTTCAAATGTTTCTTCTTTGTGTTCCAAAGTGGATTTTTCAGAGAATATTCTCAGTTCTAGAACCCTTTGGTTTCAGCAATAAACAGAACAGTACCCTCACCAGCTAGCCCAGTGACTGGCCCACATCTCTAGGACTTGCCCAGGCTCCTACCTATCCTGACACTGAGTACCCTAATGCTTCTAGGACTAGCATTTCTGCTGTTTTATTATTCTCTGATTTTTTTTTTTTAGAAACTCTGGTCTTAGAAGCCAGTTATCAATGTTTTTTAGATTCTACACCCATTCCTTTATAATCAGACTTAAGTAAAATTTCAATAGATTTACAACATGATGTTTATAAATCATGCTTTGTGGAGAGTTGGGGCGGGACCTGTGCCAAGTTGTACAATAACCATCCGCTGACAATGGCAGATGTTAGCCATCATTAAAGTTGTCGGTCATTAGTGGATCCACTGTCCTCTGAGGAACAGCCAAGGTGGAGGTAGCATCATGGCAGCAAATAAGGAGGCTCCTGTGGAAGATATGAGACCCACACCAGAGCACATGTAAAGCAACACCCTGGGAGGCTCCCTCGCACTCCGAGAAGATCTCTTTCAGGTGACCTCGTGTGCTTCCTTCCTTGTGCACCTGTGCTGCAGTGGGACTCTCATAGAGTGTGGGATTTTCCTCATTTCCAAATTCCTTGGTGCCCTTCACTCTTCTTTCATGTATTCAGAGTATTGAGTCCATGTAACTAAATATTCTCTTCCTGGAGTCCCTCTTCAGTTACATTATAGTGAACAAGAAATAGAGAATTTATTAAAATGTTGAATGTTTTTTGCTCCTTTTCTGTCCACTGCTCCGTTTCTCCACAGTGTTTGTGGATTCCATCTGCAGTGCAGAGCTGGAGTGCTATTTCATTTTCAGGGACAGTCCTTCTTGGCCATAATTCCAGCAGGGCTTGTTTAAAACAACCGTATGTCATTGCCAGACGGGAGTTTCTCAGAAGACTCTTTAAGGGTACCAAAGGTTCCCTCTGTACCAAAGGCTCCTCTCTTTCCATTTTTCTCTCTGTAATCACTTTTGTTGAAACACTGGAGTGTCTCAAATATGTCCCACTTATTTTAAAAGAATTTCTTTTAAAAAGAAATTTTCAATTTGTAGAATAGTTTTAAAAACCCAATGCAAAGATATAGATAACTGAAACTTGTAGAAACTAACTTCTGCTGGCCTAAACTAACCTCTTTTGCTTAGGAAAGTGCATAAAACTCAGTGTGAGTCTAATAGATACATTGGTTAGGAGCTTTGTTGATTTTGATATAATAGATTCTCTTAAGAAATGAGTTCCCTTAGTGAATTTAAAACATGCCTATGAACATATCTTAAAATATCGTGACCTCTATGCAAAAGAAGAAAACAAAATATAATAATATTTGTCAATTAGCAGAGTACAGATTTAAAGCAAATGTACTTGTGGAAGTGACATAAATTTACATTGATGAACCATATTCCTAACAATACTGGTCCTCAAAAGCACTATGTGTTAGTAGTCCTCTATGGTTAGGTGCTCTACAATAACTTATGGATACCAGGTTGTATGCCTGAAAGGTGGGGATATGATTTTCCCTTGCCACTCACGTGTGTGAATCCCAAAGCAATATCTCCTGCTGGTTAATAGCTCTCTTAGGAGGATAATATTGGTGAAGACAAAAACATTATTATGATTCTAGCATCCCAGGCTCAGTCTCGTGGACAGGGAGGAATGATCAAGGAAGAAGGAAAAGAATAAGAAAGCTTGTCTAATTCCAGCCCCTACAAATATTTAAAAAATAATAAACTAGGGAAACTTGGTAAGAAACAAATACGTAACAGTTTGTCTCAATTTACTTTATGGCAAGTGTATGTGAAAAGACTCACTAGAATTCTCTAATATTTTGGGCAGGAAACCTAGGATCAGAATTTTTTTTTCTTGAGAGCTTTTGTCAAAACACTGGAGTATCTAATACTAATATGACTAATATTCATTTTTAAAAATACATTTTATTTCTGCACCAACTTTTCCTTCAGTCCACTCCATTCATGTGTTTTTTTCAAATAAACATTTTTTATTGATACGCATACAGTAAAAGTGCACAAGATGTAAATGCTGCTCAATGGATTTTTACACAATGAGCATATCTACATAGCCACCAACCAGATAAAGCAAGTAAATATCACTACTACCTGGGGGGCCATCTTTCAGCCCCTATGTCCACCTTCCTCTCCAAAGGTAACACTATCCTCACTCAATAACACCATTGATCAGTTTTGCCTGATTTTCACATTATATAAATGATAGAATGTTACATATACTCTTTGTTTCTGACATGCATTCAACATTGTGAGATTCATCCATGTTATTATTATAGAAACTGTTTGCTCATTTTCATTGCTGACAGAAATTTCACTGTGTGAATATACTAGACTTTATACATTCTCTTGTTGACAGACAACTGTCAGCATTAAAATAATTAACAGTTTTGAATAATGATGTTATAAACCTTCACACACATATATGAGCATATGTATATGTACATAAATAAATGTATAAATGTATATGTATAGATTATATATAAATATGTGATAGAGGACATAAATACGTACATCTTTTGGGGCAAATGTGTATGCATTTCCATGGACTGTTATTGCTAAGTCACAGGGATATGTAGATGTCCAGTTTTTTAATTGGTGAATTATAATTATACATAATACTGGAATTCATTATGCCATATTTGTATATGCACAAAACATAATGTGATCAATATTATACCCTTTATCTTTCTTTTCCCTCCCCTCTTAACTCCTTTGATCCACTTACTTTACTGATCTCCCTTCTAATATTATTATAATTATAATTATTTTAATTAATGCATTATAATTGTATACAAAAGTAGGATTCATTGTAGTATATGCATACATGGGCATAGCATATTTTTGTAAATTTTAGTAGATTCCAATGGTTTTCCAAAGAGGTTATCCCAAAGAGAGATCGTCCCAATTTACTAATCAGCAGTGTATGAAAATTCCAGTTGCTCCACAGTTGAATCAACATTGGCTTTCCCAGTCTTTTAAAATCTAGACTTCCTTGTGACTGCGTCATGTTATTTCATAACAGTGTTAACTTTCATTTCCTTAAGCCACATCCTCATATATTTCTTTTCTTTTTTATATCTATTTATTTTCAAAATGGACTATTTTGCTCATTTTTTCTACTTTCTATTGATTTGTAAACATTGTTTATATATTCCGGATACAAGTATTTTGCTGGTGATATATATCACATATATCTTCTTTATGGCTTAACATTTCGCTGCACTGACTATGTGGTTTAATAAAAAAAATATTGCATTTCTATTTACCAATCTTTTCCTGTAAGCTCTTTTGTGTTCTTTCGTGTTATGTTTAAGAAATCTTTACCAATCCCAAGGTCATGAACATCTTCTTTCCTATATTCTTTCAGATTTCAGCCTGTGATCATCCTGAGATTGACTTTGGTTTGTGGTTTTCTCAGCCTTGGCACTGTTGATACCCGGACAGGGTAATTCTTTGCGTGAGGTCTCACCTCTGCATTTCAGGATATTCAGCAGTATCCAGAGCCTGTACCTGCTGGATGCCAGTACCACACCTCACCCTCAGTTACAACAATCAATAATGTCACTGGATATCTGGGAAATGGGGTGGGGCAAAACTTCCTCCACTGGAACAGAAACATGGTGTTAAATTGGGATCAAGATAATACTCAGTTGACCTAGCACTATTTTAGGAATGGCATTTTTTTCTCCACACTATGCAGAGGCATCAATGTCACAAATTAAGTAACTGTTTATGGTTGAGAGACTGTTAAATGTGCTTTATGGACTCTACCTTATTGGCCTAAGAAACAATTCTTATCTCAATATGACACTGTCTGATTTTAAAGCTAAACCTTCATATCTAGTACTAGGTAATATTCCAATTTTGTCTGCATTATTTACGTGTCTGTATGTTTACCTTTCTAAGAATCAATTTGCCAATTTCCATTATTAAAAAAGTCATTGGAAATTTTTGTTAGGATTATAACAAATATGTAAATCGATCTAAACAAAAATTGATGTTTCCAATTCCAATCCAAGTTGAGTTTTCCAATTCTTGATGATAATGTATATTTCTATTTGATAAATTCCTTAATTTCTCTCAAAAATGTTTTATAATTTGCAAAGTAAATTTTGTACACATTTTCTCCTTAGATTTATTTCAAGGACTTTGTGGATGCTATAGTAACTAACTATCTTTAACATTGTTTCTTAGAAATGAAATTCTGAAACGTAGGAATGTAAATCATTTTTACATTGAGTTTATCCTAGTTAATTCGCCAAATTTATTTATTCTAATATTTTATCTTTGATTTTTTTTTACCATCTACATTGTCCTTTAAGTAATTTTATTTATTTCTTTTAGTGTCATCATATATTAACCCTGCCTCAAGAGGAAACATTCTGAGGCATTAAGACAGTTACATATTCAGAATTTAAATAATCAAAAAATTAAAAAATGTTTAAAAAACACAGTTAAAGAGATATTACCGAAAAATATATAACTAGTTGCCTGATGGATTATAAAAGCAATCCTTATTTTAGTAATTGGGTGAGGGATGACCACTTTATTAGGAGGCATAGGAGGTAAGAGGGGAGGGAATACCAGGGGGTACACACTGAAACCCAGCCCTCACTCAACTCACAAAGTTTGTTGCCCCTATGGAGGCCCAACTCAGACCAGAGGGGAGAGGTCTTTTTACAGTTAACATAAATACATCGTGTATGTCAAGGCACTCTGTCTAAGTAGAATTTTGTGGAAGGTTTAGGATTTGAACAAGGTCTTTAAAAACTAGTGTAATTTGCTGTAATTCCACAGATGAAAAGTATCAAAAATATATTTGGGGATCACTCATGGGAGAATAATGTGTTCATAGGGAATATGTCATATGAATGTGTATACGTGTCTAGTCTTAAGCTTCAAGTTAAAGAGTCTACAATTTATTGCATAGATATTTGAGCAGGTTAAAAGTGACTAATGTTTTAGCACATTTGCCCAATGCAGTACAGTATGTAAACTGTACTGCAGGATTTTGTATTCCCTTTGATGTAATTTAAAATAACTGTCTTAGTAACATCGTATTTGTTACTAAAATAAGCAATATCTGCATCTCTGAGGATGCAGATATTGAGAGGCCATATTCAGTGCATCTCACTGGGATGCTGCTCTGATTGTCCAGTGATGACAAGATTCAGGTTTGATCTAGAGCAGTGGCAGCTGGAATAGAAAGAAAACTGCAAGAGAAATGCAAGGGAAAAAATGCAAGATAATTGGAAGGGTAAGAAAAATGGGAAAATGTGAGGGGAAAGAGTTTCACTTATAATAAAGATATTTTAGTTATTAAAAGTAATATTTCTTCTTCAAGCAAATCGAACATTCCTTTTCCAATCTTGAACTAATTTATTCAGTGGTTTTGTTCTTAAAGGCATGAAGATAAAATTTCACCAGCCCTGGAAAAAAATTCTTCACAAATTTGTATTAATTAAGTAATAAGGTTTCACAGTGCCACATGATGCTTGCAAGCATGGCCTCCCAAGTTTATCATTCACAAGTCATGTGACCTTGGATAAGCTACTTCATTTCCCTGTCCCTAAATTTCATGATCTTTAAAATAGGGGCAACCATTGAATCACCTCATAAAATTATTGTTAGTAACAAAACTGTGCCATGCACTTTATGTTAATTTTATTATTTTTTTCTTTTTTATATACCTTTATTTTATTTGTTTTCTACTTTATGTGGTGCTGGGGACTGAACCCAGTGCCTCACACATGCTAGGCAAGTGTTCTACCACTGACCCACAACTCCGGCCCCTGTTAAAGTTATTCTTTTTTTTTTTTTTATTGGTTGTTCAAAACATTACAAAGCTCATGACATATCATATTTCATACATTAGATTCAAGTGGATTATGAAATCCCATTTTACCCCAAATACAGATTGCAGATTCACATCGGTTACACATCCACATTTTTACATGATGCCATATTAGTGACTGTTGTATTCTGCTACCTTTCCTATCCTCTACTATCCCCCCTCCCCTCCCCTCCCATCTTCTCTCTCTACCCCATCTACTGTAATTCATTTCTCTCCTTGTTTTTTTTTTTCCCATTCCCCTCACAACCTCTTATATGTAATTTTGTATAACAATGAGGGTCTCCTTCAATTTCCATGCAATTTCCCTTTTCTCTCCCTTTCCCTCCCACCTCATGTCTTTGTTTAATGTTAATCTTTTCCTCCTGCTCTTCCTCCCTGCTCTGTTCTTAGTTGCTCTCATTATATCAAAGAAGAAATTTGGCATTTGTTTTTTAGGGATTGGCTAGCTTCACTTAGCATAATCTGCTCTAATGCTATCCATTTCCCTGCAAATTCCATGATTTTGTCATTTTTTAGTGCTGCATAATACTCCATTGTGTATAAATGCCACATTTTTTTATCCATTCATCTATTGAAGGGCATCTGGGTTGGTTCCACAGTCTAGCTATTGTGAATTGTGCTGCTATGAACATCGATGTGGCAGTATCCCTGTAGTATGCTCTTTTAAGGTCTTCAGGGAATAGTCCGAGAAGGGCAATAGCTGGGTCAAATGGTGGTTCCATTCCCAGCTTTCCCAGGAATCTCCATACTGCTTTCCAGATTGGCCGCACCAGTTTGCAGTCCCACCAGCAATGTACAAGAGTACCCTTTTCCCCACATCCTCGCCAGCATTTGTTGTTGTTTGACTTCATAATGGCTGCCAATCTTACTGGAGTGAGATGGTATCTTAGGGTGGTTTTGATTTGCATTTCTCTGACTGCTAGAGATGGTGAGCATTTTTTCATGTACTTGTTGATTGATTGTATGTCCTCCTCTGAGAAGTGTCTGTTCAGGTCTTTGGCCCATTTGTTGATTGGGTAATTTGTTTTCTTATTGTTTAATTTTTTGAGTTCTTTGTATACTCTGGATATTAGGGCTCTATCTGAAGTGTGAGGAGTAAAAATTTGTTCCCATGATGTAGGCTCCCTATTTACCTCTCTTATTGTTTCTCTTGCTGAGAAAAAACTTTTTAGTTTGAGTAAGTCCCATTTGTTGATTCTAGTTATTAACTCTTGTGCTATGGGCATCCTATTAAGGAATTTGGAGCCCGACCCAACAATATGTAGATCTGAGCCAACTTTTTCTTCTATCAGGCACTTAATCTTATTTCTTCTGCTTTCAGGCTATCACAAAGGGGTTAAGAAAATGATCACGAAGTCGACAAAACTGTATTTCTTCAATTCCAACCTCACCTATGTTTTATGAATTTCTACCCCCCTTCACAGTTGCCAAATTATTCTGGAAATCATAGGTCACATCTCACTGCGTTCTCAAGACATTCAATCCTCTCCTGTTCTCAAAGGCTCATGGTGCCATTTACCCCCACAGACTTCACTGCTGCCCATCAGAAGTGCTGTCATTGCTGATGCCCACATATGAGGCACGGTTCCTAGTGTCCAACTTTGAGGGCTATTAAAAGACACTCTGAGATTGTTAATGCTATCAGTTTCCCCCACTGCCACGTCTAAGGCAACATGTCTCCTTCACTCCCACAGCCGTGGCCACCATGGCCATTGATATCATGGCCACTGTTATCATTGATGATTCTGTGTACTCCTCTTTTTATGCCTCAGAGATTCAGAGATTGCTCATTTTAATTTTACATACTCTTCTTTTTCCATGCCCTTTAAGACACTGGTTTTAAATCATGGTAATCAGCCCAATGTACCTTCCACATGACAAGCACCATGCCATACTAGAATCTTCCCTCCCAGTTGAAATTTACCTTTTACTTGAACCTCCTTAGGAGGAGGTATTTCCTAAGACATTACCTTATCCTAGAAGGCAGTAGCCTGGCTCTTGGCAATTCTACCTCCAGAGACATGTCAAAAGTTGATAAATATAACATACATTCAAATTGGGACTCTTCATTCAGTTAAGAAAAGAAAGCCACATAGAAAACCTATCTTTCTTAAAAAAAAATTAAATTCATAAAAACAAGTATTAATGTGAGGAGGTGTGTTTGCCTATAACAGGAAAACTAGGTAATAAACAGAAGAAAAAAAGTTGGAGGCGTTAGAGAAATAAAAGTCGTTGATGTGATTCAATTTCAATCCCCTGACAATGACTGATAGATCACAGGAATGGAATCAGATGGATGCTCATCTCTGAGTGCATTGCAAAACATCCCCTCACCCAGCTTGTGCAACAATCAACAGGACCAGGGGCTATTCTGGACTTAGTTCAAGGAAATGAAAGTAGGTGAAATGAATACTGTAACATAGAAGCTAATAAACCCCTAGGGGAAAGTTATCATAATATCACCAGATTGGAACACACTTCTGAGAATATTTGTGAATGGTAATAGAAGTATAAAAATATTGGAAATGTGGAATGAGTTAAAAAAAAAGTTGATTGGAATCAAGTATTGTGCACTATAATGGAAAGTGCTGAGAGAGAACATACGACGTTCACTATCCTGAAATTCAATTTTAATAACAGAAGTCAATGCCGTCTCGTAAAAATGTAGTAATAGAAATCAAAAACAATTTCCTTATTTAAAAATACTATCAGCTTTGATATGGAATTAGATTTTGGAGATTAAAAAGAATGAGAGAAGTCATAGCACGCTTCAAAAATGTATTTAAAATGTGGTTTCAAAAAGAAGTTACATAGAATTGCAGAAGGAGGAGGGATTTTGAAGTTGACTGCCCAGATGCATGATGCTAAGCAAGCCACTTGTCTCATGGTCTCTTCCAAACAAAGAGGACACAAATGCCCACTTCAATAGAGGTGTTGCTCAGAGTATGTCAGATGAGTCATGTGAAAGCATCACATAGTGGCACAGAATTGGTGCTCAGTAAAGATCACCTCCACTTCCTTTATCCCTCTTCGTTTCATGGCCAACAGTGTGCTGAAAAATTACCTCTCCCTTCTCACTCGCTTCTCCCTTCAACACAAATTGTGGTATCCCCATTGCCAGTTCAACCCTTAAAGTCCAGTGAGAACAGCTGGGCAGATAACAGAGTGAAAGTCCTTGAGAGAGACTGAGAAATAAAACATGTAATTGAATTACAGTATGGAATCTGCTTTTCACCAACCAGCAAACATTGGTCTATCTTGGGGAAGCTCTAAAATATAAGAGAAGAAGCTACAGCAGACTGACAATTTTCTCAGTGTATAACAATAAATAAATAAATAAATACATTAGCTGGGTAAGGACAAATGATTCCTAAGTCTCTTTCAACCTCTTTCTTCTGATTCTAGCCAAACTGTCATGTTCTTACTAATCAGGCTCCTGGGGAATTTCTGGAAAACTCCTCAAATTATACACCCTAAAAAACAGGAAACACACCCATGGATACACAGGTGAGGCCGCACACACAGGTGGTAGTCAAGAACCACCAAGATTGTACATTTTTAATGAGACAGCTCAGTCCAGGCTTACAAAAGGACATAATAAAGTCAAGAGAACCCTAAACACTGCTATTTTAACCAAGCTTAGCTTATTAGATATAAACAAAATATAATTTTTTAAATAGTTATTTTTTAGCTTTTTTTTTAAGTGGACACAATATCTTTTTTTAAATTTTTATATGGTACTGAGGACTGAACCCAGTGCCTCGCGCATGCCAGGCGAGTGCGCTACCACTTGAGCCACATCCCCAACCCAACAAAATATAATTTAATGTTGGTCTCTGCTTCTATTATAAAATACACTCAATGAGAGTCATTTCCCCTGCCATTGAACACACAAGGGTCCTTTTACTTCTGCACTTACTTTTTCTTCTTCTTCTTCTTCTTTGGTACCAGGGATTGAACCCAGGAGTGCTTAACCACCACTGAGCGATATCCCCAGCCCATTTTTTTTTTTTTTTTTAGAGACAAGAGTCTCACTGAACTGCTTAGGGCCTCCCTAAATTGCTGAGATTGGCTTTGAACTCACAATCCTCCTGCCTCAGCCTCCTGAGTCTGTAGAATTACAGGCATGCGCCACTGTGCACAGCTGCACTTACTTTTTAATAGTAGATGGTTCCAGATTCACTTTAGAGACAAAGCTGTCTCCATTAAAAGATGCCCCTTGCTAGCAACAGTGAAAATTCTGAACTCGATTTAGAGTTCAATTTTCTCCTGCCCATCAACTAGGCCAATTGAAGACCCACTTGCTACCTGAAGAGAACAACCCTTTTCTTCTTTGTCCAGACTTGTTCTTCTACTTCAGTGGCTTCACTCATGAGCTGTGCTTTCTAATCTCCCCTGGATGTAGCACTAGGCAGCCAGGGTCAGAGCAGTGGGCAGGGACACCTCCTGGGTGAGCTTGTATTATTATATTGACTCCAAGCCCTCTCGCCTTCAAAGACGTTTGAGCTTTGTCTCTCGGGCTCCGTTAAGTAGCTACATTTGATGAGTCCCTGCTGTCCCCTCCTAGTACCACACTAGCTTTTGCCTCTCTTTGGCCTTCAGATCACCCGCACTTGCCTTGGCCCTTGGTTCTCAGATGGTCTATTCCATTGAGATATTTTCTGCTGGAGTACCACTGCCTCATCCAGGCCAGTTTCTTTGCCAAGACATCAAATGACTTCTGACCTATATTTCTACATCTGTTTCCTGGGATTTTTGCCTCTCTGGACTGATGACCAGGGATGGCAGCTGCTTTCCATTCACAGCAGCGATTCACCTCTGCTCAGCTGCCAAACCAGCTCTCCAACACACCTCTGGGGCTTTGGGATTTCCGGTGCCCATTGTACTCTGGCCACAGACCCACAGGAAGCTCTTTGAGCAGCCTTTGAACTTCTCCCTTACTCTGAGTGAATGAGGGCAGGCATGTCCCCTGCCTTCCTCCCTCAGAGGAAAAGGAGACTTTCAATGCAGTTTTCTCAGAGAAAGCTCCTCAGAAATGCTCTTCCTCCCCACTTTCTTCACACTATCATATTTTCCAGTGAGCATTTTCCTCAGGTCAAGCTCCAAAGTTGTGAAACCAACTCCTGCTTTAAAAACATTTTTTTTTTTTGTACTGAGAATTGAACCCAAGGGCATTTAACAACTGAGCCATACCCCAACCTTTTTATATATTTTGTATTGTGGGACAGTGTCTTGCTAAGTTGCTCAGGACCTCCCTAAATTGCTGAGGCTGGCTTTGAACTCTGATCCTCCTGCCTCAGTCTAGTATTCACTCACCATGTCATTCATTCTGCAATACTAATTGAATGGGTATCATTGTGCTGAGCTGAGACCACAACAATGAACAAAGAAAGTTCTAATTCCTGATGACAGGCTATATACTCTATCAGGAAAGCATCTGTCCCTGCTTTATTTTGCCTTTCTATTTTTTTTTCCATTTAAATTTTTTTTTTATTTGTTCTTTTTAGGTATACATGACACTAGAGTCAATTCTGTCCTTCTAGTTTTTTCAATAAGCACTTGTGATAAAAATGGCTGCCTTTCTAAATTTGGGGAGGGGGATAAGGAGTACTGAGGATTGAATTCAGGGACACTTGACCACTGAGCCACATCCCCAGCCCTATTTTGCATTTTTATTTAGAGACAGGGTCTCACTGAGTTGCTTAGTGCCTCAATTTTGCTGAGGCTGGCTTTGAACACTGGATCCATCCTCCTGCCTCAGCCTCCCGAGCCCCTGGGATTAAAGTTGTACGATAAAATCTCCATTGGAGAACCATGCCTGGCTCCAATATAGACTTTATTGAGCTCTTATATTTTTGGTTCACTGTTGAAAACCCACCACTTTTTTATTGTCAGGCGCATAAGGCAATTAAGTCAACTCATATATAAGACAGTTGGTTCTTGCCAAAAAGTCCGTGCAGTGCACGATATGAGATTGTTGCCCAAAGACCTTGCCAAGGTTTGGTGTTATTGAAACCTGAAAGTTCACTTGCTCAGAAGTACTTCTTGGTAAAGCAACATGGGTCAGTAGGTGAAGCAATGGCATGGAAAGGACTCTGGGAACATGAATTTTAATTTGGTTCTGTCACTGACTGTGACCTTGATCAAGTCCCCAGAAATGTATCTCAGTTTCCCTGCTGTAAAACAGGAGGGCACTTGGGATAAAACTGGCTGAGAGCTGTCATGCTGCTCTCTTTATACCTAGAAAGGACATTGACATAGTATCTATTTTATCCATACTGAAACTGAGCTACAAACTAAAAAGGAAAGGAGAAGGATATTTCTGGATTCATATAGTGAACAGGAAGCCATTCAAAAGTTGGAACTGAGGATCTGTAATTCCCTCATCTCTCATCTTGGTGAAGCTCTTGGCAGTGTTAAATATGAATTCTGGGTTTAGTGCTTCTGTTTCCATTTCCATTCTATCTTTCACAGAATGGCTCTTTCCTTACTCCTTCCCATCTTACAGTGAAAGGAAACACACACACACACACACACACACACACACACACGATTTAAGGATAGGTAGTACAGCTAAAAGAAATAAAACATGTACTGAGGCCCTACTAGAAGTCAGATACTGTGCTATGTACTAAATGTAAAAACTAGTGTAACCAATCAGAGCTCATAGTTGACGAGGACTTTCCATGTGCCAACGGTTTTTTGTTTTGTTTTGTTTGTGGATCTCTCTCTTAATTCTCCAGACAATCCCTATGGGATAACAAATCACCACTTTAGAGATGGTAAAATCACTGCTCAGAGTGGGTAAACGTCTTTTCACCACAGCTAGTAGGTAGAGGGAGCAGACGTTTTACCCAAACCTTCTAACTCCAGAGTCCATATTCTGAGCCACTAACTTGCTCTGCCTTCCAAAGATGAATAAGATTAGATAGAACCTCCTGTGAGGAGGTTCACGGATGAATGGAGGAGAAAGATTCATAAATAACTGCTATGGAAGTACAGAGAAATGCGCAGTTAAATTTGTGCAGGGCTGGAGCAAATGGGTGTGTGAGAAAGTATCACAGAGGAGGTAATATAAACTTGAAAGAAAGAAGTGAAGGATTCAGGATAGGCATCCCAGAGGAAACAGCATGGGGTGACAATACTGTATGTGTGTAAATGTGTTGGGGTGGGGACCATCTAGTGCAGAATGTGGATTGACCATAGCACAGCCAGACCTCTTAGTGGTTGCCAGAAACCCAGATGCAGACAAAAGATTTCTCACCACTCTGCCTTCCTACCTTAAACCCACAGGTTAGGGAGAATCTACAACAGCAAAAGTATTACCAACTTGACATCAACTGTGGAGAAAAAACTCACATGACCAGGTCGGTACAACTCCATTGTCCTCCAGTTTAAGCTTAAGATTCTGAGATAACCTTAGTGAATCTACAGATGAAAGAATTTTGTTTAATCATATATCCAGCTGCAGATTGATGATAGCTTTTAAGAGAATGGCTTCCTTGTCCCCTAGTACCCCAGTTGATCCCATATGCCAAGTGACACCAGTGTATAGGCAACAAATAAGTTAGAGCTCTAAAACAGGTGTGAAGAATGCTATTGAAGATCAGGCAATGAGAATGAGTAGCAAGAATCAAAATATAAGCTTGCAGGAATTTACCTTTTGATGGATTAATTTTTTTAGCATTTTAAATAAAGTCTTACAAAACCCCAATGTGAAGAGGGACTAAAACTGATATTTTTTTTCATCCTGACCTATTAGTTTCTACATCAGTCTTCTACTCCTTCCCTGTATAACTATTAATAACACAGGGTGCTTTTACAATAGAAATTAAGTTAAGCTATACTTTGAACTATGCCATAGTCGAGCATAAGTTAAGTCCTAACCACATATGTTCTGTCCCACGTGCACAAAAGAAAACCTTATAAACTTGATTTCCACATATAAAATCCAAAAAGTCATATAGGAACTGATTTTTACATAATTTGGGGTAGCGACAATGTAAGAGACTTGTCCCATGATGAGTCATACTTAGAATAAGATGGAGAAGGATTTAGATTTGCTATCCCTACATTCAGTCTCCTGGTGTTTCTATATGTTACTAGACATACAGACACCTCTGAATATAAGCTGAGAAATACTTGTTAAATGACTTTGAAATATGTTTTCTTATGAGCTTGTGTTATTGCTGCCAATCAGGCCTAATAAGCAAAACAAGCAAAGAAAGAAGATTGACTGGCTGGGTTTTAGAAAATAAAATCAATGGGAATAGCTAAGCTGTTAACTTTATGAAAACATATTCTTTGTATTCTGAAAGGGATGTTTTTCAAAAGACTCCTGAATAAAAACATCTAGGATTGTAATAATAGTGATGATGATAATTCTACAACTAATAATTTTATATTTTGTTATTTTTAAACATTAAGAATTTTGCATTCTGAGATAGGTATGGCCATCCTCCCTTTATCCTTGAAGAAACCATATCTTTGGGAGGTTAAGCACCTAACACAAGTTCATAAGTAGCATAACATGGACTCAAACTCAAATCTGCAAATGCTAAAGACTGAACTTTAGTATTATATTTTACTGCCTAACAGTAATGGGGCAAGCAAATCCTTTAGGAATATATAACCTCAGAAATCTAGATATGCAAATAGCTTCCAAATGCTACATTTTAATGCTTTCACAAAATACTGATTTTCTGCCATATTCTTCATGAAATGTAAAACCTGGCCACCTGTGTACTCTCAGGCCCTCCCATGCCTGCCGTGAGCTCTGACCTTAAAGGTTCAGAGCCTTGTGAAAGCCTGAGAGCCACAAGAGGACTTGTCATCAAACTCATGCTTTCCATTTACATCCCATGCTTATTATTCAGACCTTTTCAATGGCTCCTAATCTCTTGTTATTAAGGGGTTTTGACCTGGACTTATGACCCCATGTTGTTAAAAAAAAAAAAAAAAAAAAAAAAACCTTTCCACCCCCTGACCTTGTGTGTTCCGGAATCCTAACCTCAGTATCTGATCCCTGATGCCTGTCTCCCTGGATTCTGGACTTCTTACTTGCTAATCTCTTCCTAGGCTGATCTCACTGGAATTAATCAATGATCCTCCTGCCGGTTCCTTTTGTGCTCAACCAACAAACTACCAGCCCTGGCCCCTTTGGCTTTATCTTTGGTTCACTGTCAACCAGACTCTGTTAGAACATGCTTTGAAGAAATGGCTTGATTTTTCAAAGACACGAAATCAGTTGTAATCTTTACAACACATGGCCCTTGAAAACAACATATGTACCAAACCCCCAAACTCAAGATCGCAGTGTTCTGATTACATGTCAATGGAACATGTCATGAGTCAAAAGAGGAAAGTGAGCAGGAAGGAGGACAGATATCAAAGAGCCACTTGAATGGCATCGATTTTCAAAAGCACAATTATTTTTGTCTAACTTATCTTTCCTACTAATTGATAATCTCTTTGGAAGGAAAAACTTGAACTTCATTCTATTTTAGATCCTACACGATGTCCACCACAGTGCCTGGTACTACTTGGCCCTCATCAGTGTTTATCGAATTAATGAAGTAATTGATTAATGTTTAATGGATTGGTTGCAAACAGCCTTTTGACTCAGTTCCTTTTAGAATACAGTTAGCAGTTCCATAAACAAATCACCATCTACAGGAGTTAACTGTCTCTATACTATCTGGATTTTCGAAACCAAGAAAGGAGTAAAAAGTGTCTGTCATGTGGCCTGACCTTCATCTGCACTTTATGAAAAGAAGGAAAAATTAACTAATAAACTGGACAGGCCAAGAGAGTAGCCCCCGACCATGAAGTTCAGCCTTATTTACAAATCAACAACAACAAAATAACCTTTCAAGAGTTATCTAGATAGATTAAAGTGAATTACAACTCAAGGGAAAAAATCAAAAGAGAACAAAACATTCTACCTCTAACATACATTGGGTGGAAAATAACATCAGGGCTTTGCAAACGGTGAGTGTAACCCTGAGGATTTCAAAATGGGCTGACTTCCCTCTGCCTGAACTAAGGCACTCTTCCACCAAACAAAGAGCTGAGGGGCCCTGTTGCATCCTGAGAGCCCCCTGCATGTGTGATGTTCATGAGGTAAACGGCTCAGAGGAGGGAACTTAAAAGAAGACTTGCATTGTTCATGGAGCCTTTCAAGCATAGTAAGGGTGGAATTCCATCTGTTCATTTCAGCTTGGTTCAGTGAGCCAGTTCACTTTTAATGGTTCACTGAGTCGTGACACCTAGTAGAAATTACAACCAATGTTTTAAAAAACCTTTATGGTATCATTTATGAAACCGTGTGGTTTGATCACCATAAAGTTTTCAGCTTCTTGTATTTCTGATCTGTTTCCCGGACATCTCTCTACAGGTTTAAAAAAAAATTATACTTTAAAATATGCCAGTGAAAAAGAGGAATGTATTTGTTGAGCTCTGTTTTGCACACTGACTTAATTTGTGTGTGATTTCAAACACAGGAAGTTTGCAAAGCTTTTTTGCTCCGGGTTTGCATTCACCTTGGTCTCCTAATCATGAGTTTTTACATGTAGAAAAGCTATGACTAACATTCTTTGCAGCAGCTTCGCAGATACTCTACCTTTAGGAACAGGTAGAATTCCACTCTACTCGCTTGAATGACTCGCTGAACAATACCAAGTTATTAAGTTTTTCAGTACTGGAAGGTGATGGGGGAGGGTACTGCATCTGATATCTGCCCAGTGGCGTCTTACAAAAATTCTGTGTGCTTGCATGGGCCTTTGCAGGAGGCCAAATACTGATCAGCAATGATTATGATCTCAGCCAGATCATCATTTTCTCTTACCTAGAGAAGAAACAAAATGGTACAGTGCAACAATGATGTAAAGTGATGGATGGTTATTTGCAGCACATTTTGCAAACAGAACATGGGGCAGGATGAAGGAGGACATTTGTACAAAGTTCAACAAATAACAAGAGACATTTCCCTCTGCACTTTGAGTAACCTGCTTCAAAGGTGCCAGACCTATTTCTCACAGGGTGAAAGAAGCATGCAACCTATACAGAAAGAAAAGAAAAAATTGAGAGAAATGTTCAAGGAGGATTTCCACTGCATGTACTACAGATCTGGGAAAAAAGAAAGCAAATCTCTAAAAGCAGAAACCTAAAGTAGAAGAAAAATAAAAAGGCTGACCACATCCAGAAACCTAAAGTTAGAAGAAAAATAAAAAGGCTGACCACATCCAACCACAGCTTGTTCATGCCTTCTTTGTCACCTTAGACCACTGATGGTTTTGTCTTGTATTGTATGCTCTAGTTCACTCCAAAAAGTAATTCCAGCATTTCCATCTGATCTTTGCTCAATAAAGGAGACATATGTACTAGAAAATGGAGGGGCTACCCTGGGTCTCCACAATGAAGAGCTTCTTGTTGGAGATATCATTTCATCATACAAAAGGATCCTGATTTATTTGTCATCAAAGGAAAGAAAATAATTCAAACTAAAGACCTTGTGTAAGTGATAGTTTTGCTATTTCCTACTTCCTAAACATACCTGAGATTACCATATTTGTTCTGCAGCTCACTGTACCATACCACTCTGCCTGAGACTGTTCCTTTGGACTGTGTCTTGACTCCCTAAACCATCACCCCAGGTACCATCCCCACCACATCAAAGCAGGCCAAGGTAAGATATGTTCACTGCAAAAATAAACACAGGATGTGTGCTTTGCTTTTCTAAGATCTACTCTGATTTCTGGAGAAATTCCTTCCATTGGACGTTTTGGCTATTCATTGTTAGATATTTTGCCTTGGTTTTTTCTATTTGCATTTGTCTCAGACTCAATTCTCTTAATTATCCTCATCTCTCATCAGAAGACCTAGATGGCTAATTTTCAACATGTAGTAAGATAGGTCAACAGCATGATCTCCATTTAATATTTAGAGCATTTTACATTCTTGGTCTTAACTCTTTAGCATTTTTTTTCTCCATTACTGATCTTTGTTTCCAAAGTTTCTCATTTCAAAAAGTAAAACTGTTGATGAAACTAGTTTTTATTGGGTGAAAACTAGGTAAACTGAAAAGCAACTAGTACACTAACTCTGTCCTTTTTAGATTTCTACTTCTTTTCTTTAAAAAAAAGAGAAAGTTATAAGATGCTTTGTAAGCTAATTACTCCAACAAACAATATGCACCAGAAAAAAAATGCACACTGTAATTTTGTCCTGGATTTTTATTAAAATCTACAACAAAAGGGAATACTTCTGTCTAGAAATGAATATGGCAATAGAAAGACAAAATTGACACGTAGATTAAAAATATCACCAGATGCTTCTGAGGACTCTCTGGAAAGTACAGATCAAATATGTGTCTGTGGTTTAAATCTTAGTTGTTTCGGAAGCTTACATGGATGGCATTTAGAAAGTCACAGCATGCTTAAAGATTGCTGGCATGCTTTACAAAAAGAAAAGGGGGAAAAAGAGGAGGAACGTCAAGCATCACTAACTTTTTGGAATTTCTGGAAGACACAACTGGCCATGGAGACCAGGAAAATAGAATGAATACGCTATTCTTTGAATTTTTATTTTTAAAGGAAGCTTTTGATTGTGGTCTGTGTGAAATACTAGAAAAAGTTTTAAAACAGGTGAATTCATTAAGGTGGAGGGAAAAGTTTAGAAAATGTCCCATTGTTTTCTGAAAAAGTGGGTGCATTTTCTCACTCCAAAGGTAACAAATGTCAAAATGTATGTGAAAACTTCTAGGATAGAAAAGGGAAATAAACACCTATTGGACACCTACTGTGTTCCAGTCATGTCACACACTAACTCTCATTGACTCTTCACTCGTCCCTCGAAGGTAGATATGATTGTCCTCATTTACTGCATGAAGAGGTTGATGCTCAATGAGATTACATAGATTGCCTCAAGTCACCCAGCTGGTAAGTGAGTGGGGAAACAGGGATTCAAACTCAGGTCTAGCTGCCACCAACCTTCACGATCATGCCACTTCACCACGAGGGCTCCTGAAGAAACTAATGGATGTGTTGCTGGTCCTCGCATCCTTCAGCTTTCCTTGCTCCAGGAGGGGCCTCTGCCTCTGAACCATCTAGAAAATTTCTGCCTTCCAGCATCTCCTTCAACCTCTCCTTCCAGATCCTATACAGATCCTGGATTTCTTCCTTAACAACCAGGTACAAATGTTCTATTGCCACTTTGCAGGTATTTGTAGTCCCCCATGTTTTCAGCCTTAAACTAAAGGGATTGTGTTTTAAAAGGAAATTCTGGCATCTGAAAGGGATAAAGGAAGAAAGGCTTTTCTGTTCCTTGAAACCTACTCCTGGCTCTCCCAAGACCTTGTGCATGTGTTCCTTTAAATATGTGTGTGCAATACACCATGCCGAGTCCAGCAACTTCTTTTGGCTAACTAGCTGACATTTTGGTGCTTAATAAAAATGGACAGAGCCTGGGGGAGTCAATTAAAATAAAGGTACTGAGCTAGAACCTCGCTGGGAAGGAAGAAGAAAAACAAAAGAATCAAGTGGTTAGAGTTGAAGGAAAAGTGTTAACAGGTGAGTTTCAGTAATGATTATATTAGTTCATACCAAAATCATTGCACTTGTGCCCATGCGACACCTTTTAATGTTTTAGTGTCCATACCCCCTCAGCTAGTACGTTTTTAGATACCATATATGTGTATATATTTATATGTATGCATACATGTATACATAATATGCATGTATATGCACACAGTTACATGCACGCCCTCTAAAATGCAATAATAAGTTCAAAAATTAAAGGAAATTAAAATTAGACACTAAGTTTTTTATAATCATCTCTTGAGATAATTTTTTACATCCTGGGGTATCACAAAATCAAAGTACCTTATGCTACAGTGCTAGAAGTATTTTGGCCTTCAGAGAATAAATGGCCCGAGGAGTTTCCCAGAGGCAGTTACTTGCATGGGAGAATCACTTTCCGTGGATCTGCAGAAAGTCCATTAGGGATCCCCACCACTACCCCAGAGGGATCCCCAGTGATATTTAACACAGCAATTTTAACCTTGCCCTGTCAGGCTCAAACATTTTGTGACATTTGTTCAGAACCGTTGAGATTTTCCTCAGACAGTGTGATGGAGAAATCCAAATGTTACCAACAGTTATTGTCTTCTGTACCACAATAATGACCCTCATACCTTGTGCTTCACAGAACTCCAAAGTGATTTAGATACTTGGATTATACCTGTTGGTATTTACATTCCTAGAAATGAAAAACCAGGTCTTTTAGAAATGCTAATTAATTCATTCAAAGATAATAAATCTTTTACATGTTAAAATAAATCATGATTTTAGAAAAAGTAAACATGTTACCCCAATCAACAATCAATGGTAATTGCAGAATTGTTTTGCATGTTTGCAAGACTCTTTTAAACTGGCTTAATAAATGACAACTGAATTTTCATGTCTGCTTTTGCATTTAGTTTACTGTAATGCATGGCTATGGTAGGAGCAGTTGAAGAGATTCCAGAATCACACAGACATGAACTTAGAAGATAGGGGACCAGTTTAGTATCCATTTCAGATAATTTGGGGCATCTTTTTAATACTAGACAAAACTAATATGGAATATGAAATCATATTAACTTTTTAGACTTTTACATTAAAATGCACATTATATTTTATTTTGCATTTTTCACAAATTCTTTGTCATTGTGTGATTTTGTGTTATTAAGCATCAATATTTAAAAATATTGCTTCTTCAAATTCTATAAAGCTCCTAAATATTGACAAATGTCATTTTTCAATATCAAAAATATCATCCATTAATAATACCAATAATCTCATTAGAAAAGCATTTACTCAAGTTTATAGAATACAACTTTTCTGAAAATTCTATTCTTCACTGAAAAGTTCAAATGTGATCATTGACAATGAATACACTCAGTTGTTCTCTTTGAAATGATAAGTTCATTTCATTCATTGTCAAAAAACTCTATGCCATATATCCAAGTCTGAATAATATCTATTTGGTTATTCTTTCAAGTAAAATTATGTTCCATGAAACAGTGGCTAGTTTAGCTTGTAACTCAAGCAATTGTACAAGTGTTTTTCCAAAGACAGCTATTGTACTTCAGTACACAGGGGAGCTTCCCATTTTTTCACACAAAATATAGAAAGATAGATAATCAAAGTTAAGATTTAATAAAATTAACATTTCTATTGCTTTATCAAACACTGTCTTAAGTGAAACTGGCCATTTCTTTAAATCAAAAGTAGCACTTAAGAATACAATGATGATTGGGTCAGTTTGGTGCCACTGCCTTGATTTTTGCTGAGGCACCAGTAATTTTACCCACCATTGATTTTCACCATCGATACAAATGTCAGCACAGTCAAAAATAAAATCTTTGTATTGTTATAAAAATAGTTTGACCTCATGGATTCCCTGAAAGAATTGTAGGACCCCCAGAGTCCATAGAAAACACATTAAGAACCACGGCTCTACATGAATAATCTCCTATGCCTGTAACCACAAGAAATTTTTAGACTTCATAGCCTACAGAAGCTCTGAATTCTGGCCTTTAAGCTTTCTCTAATTGGTTTATCTGTGGTATTATTTATAAGGTATGCATGCTGTGTCTGCTATCATGAAAGTCCCTCGAGGTGAGTGTGTTTTAGCGATTGCTTTGGCCATTTTCACTTGCCTGATTTTAGCTCTGTATTCAATAATTACTTGTATTCTTATAGATATCTCTTCTGTTATGTGCTGCAGAATTGAATTGCTGAATGGTTCCAGAGTAAATATTGTGCCTTATTCATCAAAATCCTAGCACATAACACTGCTTAGAAAAGTTCAGTGTTCGATGAAGTAAAGGATAATAATTATCTTGTAAAAAGATATTAGTTCATTTTTATTATATTACTATTATTGCCTCTTTAGGGAAATTAGTAGATGCTAATGTGGAAATTATCTAAAAATAGGATTATTATAACTCACTTGCTTTGTCAACTACACTTTTCTTTTAAAAGTTCACTGCCACACTAATGTTACTAAGGGACCTGCAGACTATCGGAATGTACTATCTAGATCCTTGTCCTTTAGCATACTAGACTTCAAGAGCAGCTTTCTAGCTTTCTTCTTTTTTCTTTTTTTTAGTACCAGGGATTGACCCCAGGGGCACTTAACCACTGAGCCGCATCCCCAGCCCTTTTTATATTTTATTTAAAGACAGGGCCTCGCTGAGTTGCTTAGGGCCTCGCTAAGGGCAGCTTTCTTTTGGGTTACTAGGAGATGTATATAATTTTCCCTCACAGAATTTGTTGGGCTACCTAGCCTTTCCTCAGATTATGTGAGCTTTAGCTACACTAACTAAAGGTCCAAATGTGTGCTTAGAAAGAATGATCTCTCAGCTATAATATGTCTTCCTTTGTTCCAGGCAAAAGCTAATAAATCAACTAGTATTTATGCACCCTTTTACATTTTACAAATTATTTCATGTACACTCTCATTTTCTTTTATAAGATTAAGAACTATTGTATATACAGGGCATTCTATTTGCAGAGACGAGGCTATAAAAATTTACACACAGAGTTCTGCTTGATGCCAATGATACTTGTCAGTAAATATCATTACTTCCAATTTACAGATGAGGAAACTGAGATTTCAGGGAATGCAGAACTTGGCCTCACAGCTAGTAAATTACAGTCATGGAACTTGCACCCAGCTTTCTAACTCCAATGCTTGAATCCTTTCCACTAAAGCACACTTCTTGGAAATTTAATTTTACGTTATTCTTATTGAAAATACTCCAAATTCTTTATCAGAAGTTGCTTCAAAACACTGTGGTTTGGGATTTGCTGTTTTTGGAAAGCTTATGAAAAGATTAAGAGTCTTAGGATTGATGTTATTTTTTAAGAGTCTCAGAGCTAAGAAAGAATATTATCAAACTCTGAAATATTTGGTTAGGATGACAATCCTAGAAAAGTACTTGGTTAATGCTTTTAATAAACTCAACATTTATCTAGGTTTCTTTATCTAGGTGCTACACTTTTTTAGAGGTTCCGTTTTATTTTCCCCATCTTCAAAGAATATTTTAATTTTTATTTTTAATATAAAATTTAAAAAATACCGTTCAAGCCATTTTAGTTAACTAATGAATATATTATCATTATTACATTACAGGTATAATAAAGAGCAGGAAGAAAAGATTAACATTAAACAGATACATGAGGTGGGATGGAAAGGGAGAGAAAAGGGAAATTGCATGGTAATGGAGGGAGACCCTCATTGTTATACAAAATTACATATAAGAGGTTGTGAGGGGAATGGGAAAATAAACAAGGAGAGATATGAATTACAGTGGATGGGGTAGAGAGAGAAGATGGGAGGGGAGGGAGGGGGGATGGTAGAGGATAGGAAAGGTAGCAGAATACAACAGTTACTAATAGGGCATTATGTAAAAATGTGGATGTGTAACCGATGTGATTCTGCAATCTGTATTTGGGGTAAAATTGGGAGTTCATAACCAACTTGAATCTAATGTATGAAATATGATATGTGAAGAGCTTTATAATGTTTTGAACAACCAATAAAAAAAAATTAAAAAAAAAAAAAAAAAAAAAAAGACGTGCTTAAGAGGTCTGGGGTAAGCACGTTCCTATTATGTTTGAGGTTGTGTGTTCCATCCTTCGCACTGAAAAAAAAAAAGTCTTTAAGAATCCCTTCAAGCAATTCCTAAATGTCACACTTACATTCTTAAAAAAATCCTACCCTCCTACCTAATTGTATTTTAAAATAACACAGAAAGAATACTGGCCTCATGAGTATGACCTAGTAGCTATGTGGTTTGTGTTTTTTATTAAAATGAAGACAATAAGTCAATTCTAGCAGTTCATCTGTAAGTCAGTGATTATTAACCTTTGTCAAATGTCTTAGTGTCAAATTGATACTTAGAAAGTTGAAATGTATCTCATAAAGTCCCCTCTCTGCGTGAAAGAATTTGGCTCAAAACTCCCACTGATTTTCTCCCTCACTAGCAAATCACACTTAAATATTATCCATTTAAGTGTTCTTTTATTGTGTAATATTTATTTTACCAAGTATAGATTTTAATGCAAGATAACCAGAGACATAGAGACAAAAAAAGATTAACACATGGCTTTGCAAAAGTTTGTGTTTATTATTCTTTTCCTGTAATTAAATTGCATTGACTCAAATGAATGATATATTTAATTCCATTGTATAATCAAATGAAATTTTATATATGTCAGAACTTTGAAGAATGAAAAAATGTTATATAATTTAAGTGGTTAGTATTATTAATGTTAAAATTGAGTCACCATATGGCCTTGACCCAGTTATTCTGAAGACTGAAGATGGATGAGCTAAAAGTAATCTAATTAAATGGTCAATAGCCAACATCTGGATGTATCTCTAGCATTTCACTTGAGTGGATACATTAAGGAATATTAACTTTTCAGCAGTCTTTGTGGATAGATATGAAGATGTGACTAGCCTCACTCTAGAACACTGTAGCTCTCAAACATGAGCAGCCATCAGAATAACCGAGGTTTGTAGTCATTTAAATGGCTGGGCCCCATATCAAGAGTTTCTGAGTCAGTAGATCTGGAGTGAAGTCCAAGAATTTGGATTTCTAACAAGTTCTCAGATGATGCCATTACTGATGGTCCAGGGAACAAATTTTGAGAATCTCTACTCTAATATTACCAGAGCCACACTATATGTTGGGATGCGAGGTTTTATAACAAATGATTTATGCAAGTGAGTCCGTTGCCATCCTATTAATCAATGTATCAGTAAAGGTAACTGTGTTAAAGGTTGTAACTGCATTTATAGCAGAAGGAGAGAGAAAAGAAAACAAGGGAAAGCCTCTGATAAATTATTTCAATAACTGAACAAACATGAGTGAAGGAAATAAGAGAATGTGACTTGGCTTTCTGCATTGGTACAATCATCTTAAGAGTCAAGGCAGTAAGAGTTAGAAGTATAATCCCTACACAAAGATAATGACTTAACAGTATCAACTTTGGATACAGAATGAATAAAAATATTAATGACAGCAAGAGATACATTATTTTCTTCCTCAAGCTAAAGGAACACTTTATGTACAATTCAAGGTTTTTTATTGGTTTTTGTTCTTTTCGGGTTTTGTTTTGTTTGTTGTTGTTTCTTTTCTTTCTTTCTTTCTTTTTTTTTTTTTAACTGGGGAGTCAAAAATCCAGGGGCACTCAAACACTGAGCCACATACATCCCCAGCCTATTTTTGTATTTTATTTAGAGACAGGGTTCACTGAGTTACTTAGGGTCTCACTAAATTGCTGAGGCTGGCTTTGAACTCTCAATCTTCCTGCCTCAGCCTCTTGAGCCACTGGAATTACAGGTGTGCACCACCATGCCAGGCCTGGCAAACTTCAAGTGTCTTTAAGACATAGCATTTCATCCATATGTAACAGTTAGAGCCTTAAGTCTTATAAAGGTTAATTTTATGAAGCTAGGAAGGCGCCTCTGAATGATCAGTTGCCATAAAAGAAAATGTCGATTCTTGTATGCATAATTGTTCTTAGTGCTGCTATCCACCCTGTGCGTCTGTCCCCTCTGCCCCACCACCTGTATCCCCTCTGGCCACCTGGCTACTACAGACCCAACTCTTTTCTGTGAACAATGGTCAGAGGCACATATACATTTTTGAAATTACAAGCAAGATCAGGAGCTTTCCTAGGACTCCGAAACCCACAGAAATTTCACAAAATCACTACTAGTATTCAGCTACAACTTTCATCCTCACCTCCCCACACGTCGGGGAGGCTGGGGGATTTAGCTTGAAATGAACTCATGCTCCTAAATGGTGTCCATGCCAGCTGGTAATCTCATTTGGTCATGAATTACAATGACCATCTGCCCTCCTCAACAGGGATTAAAGCATGCAATGTTTCATTTTCTCATGTAAAAGTGGTACAGTTATAGGCAATCCCAAATTGGTGCAGCGATTTCATGAAATCATCAGGATCCCAGGTCCCTTCCAGCTCACTGACCCACCAATCCTAAGTGTCAGCCTTGTCCTTGTGGTCCAGAATATGCTGCTGGTGGTCCAGATGATACAGGCTCATTCTAAGCAGCATATTGGAGAAAAGGAAGAGGGCATGTTCCTGCCCTTTAGTGAAGACTTTGTAATTCCTATATAAAATCCCCTCTTGCATCTGGCCATCAGGCAGCTTGGAAAAATATTAACTGGGCAACAAGGAACCCAGATAAAAATTATAGTTCTTATTTTACAGAGGAAAAAAATATGAATATTGGGTGAGCAAATAGTAGTAACTTTGCCCATCAGATCCAAGAAAATTAAAATTCTTGCTATCAACCATAGAAAGTAGTTAAAAGGAGCAGAACCTTCAAACACACCAACTTTATGCAGTCGACCTCATACTTTGGAGAACAAAAGAGTTTCGGAGAGTGGTTGTTAAGGTTCAGAGTCCCGGCACCCTTGAGTTTAATTTAGCACTCTCATGTGATATTGTGCTTCAAGAGATGCCAGGGACCATACTTTGAGAAATGCTATTTTACAGTTTTATTATCATTTGTCAGTCATCTGTCTATTGCTGCCTGGCACATTATTGATCATTCTTGATAACAAATCTTTTCTGTTCCTTTTTTACTATTTTCTTCTCCATAATTAGATCTTGTAAATTGGTTGAACTTAACTCTGCCAAGTGTTTGTTCCATTAATACAGCAAAGTTGGACCAACAATGACAGGGGGACATTAGCAATACAATAAGTTCCACCTGGAAGACAGACAGTAGGGTGCTGACCCAGGAGGAGTTGACCTGAGTTCTAAGCCGAGACGTGTAGCTATACCTTCTGATGACTTCAATGGCCAAAAGAAGCCAGGGTCAGGTACAACAGTCAATCTAACAGTGAGTGATTAATAGCTGAGTGAAATCTGTGGAGTTTTATTCCCCAACCCCTACTCTGCCTCCTCTTTAACACTCAGGTAAATGTCTAAAATGGACCTAGGGATTATAGCTGACAAGGGGTAAATGCCTTCGTGTTGTCCTCCAAAGGTTAGGGTTCCCAGGCTCAGTTGGAAGGCCCAATCTTCAATAACCATTAATCCACTCCACACTGGTAGGAGTGAGCATATTTATGACTGCAGTCACTAAAGGGTGAAATAAAGATTAGTTTTTAGTTAGGAACGCAAAGCCTTTGAGATCAATACAAACTCACTGCTGAAATCAATCTAAAGTTTGGAATTTTTAAGTAAAGATTTACTAGGCTTTCTTGTACAGTTAATTTTCCAAAGGGAAAATAAGCTCAGAAATGTAACACAGTAATCAAATTGAGTAAACACTAGTCGGTTTGCAAACTGACCTTGGTTATGCACATATCAAATAAATGTGTAAAGCAATAAAAATCCCCATAATGTGGACTGTAAATTTGCCAATAAACAGGTAAAACCAAAATACACATATAGATTTACATGATAAAAATACTCACAGCTACACTGCCTATTTGAAAATATAAATAATCAATAGACATTAATAATGAAGTTATTCGTGCGTTTCCCTATTACTGTGCATATTAAGTGTTTCAATTATTTCTACTTAGTTTGATAGATAAATGTATAGCCATATTTTATGAAAGCCTTCAAAGAGGATATAGAATTGTTCTTGAAAACAAAAACTACTGTTTGGATGAAAGAGCAAGTGGACTGGAAACACATAGCTTGTTATAGTCCTCTGCTGCTCATGTTTGATGCATGTATACAATTTATTATGCAATTTCTTGAGATTTGACAAAGTAATTGTCTGGCAAACCATAGCTTTAATGATTTTTTTTCTGTTTCATATGAAAAGACTGTAGGTATTTTAGGAAAACGGCTTAATAGATCAATGTCTATAAGTATTCTTTGGCTTATTATATATCTGTAGGTTGTGGAGACTCAGAAATATTTTCAGAGGAGTGTGATTCCATGTAGTAAATTCATTTTCTTCAGCAGAGTCAGTTCATGTAAGCTTACAGTAAGCTATAACTTCAGAAATTATTTAAGCTACCCTTGGGCCTTTATGGTAGAGTTGTATTTTGTTCTCAGCAGGGTATGGGGGAGCGAGAATACAACAGCACCCCAACACTCAAGAGGCACTGGAAGATAGGCATGGCCTCCAGTTAATTTCTGACTGGCTGGTGTTGTCTGCAATCATTAGAGGCAGAATTATCAACTACACTCTAAATGACTCTGATTGATGCTCAGATTCATTTGCCACTATTAGCTGCCTAGATACAAGAGATGGTCTCCTAAAGTCCTTTTACCTTAAGTATAGGTTCCTTCTGTTCAGTCCATGCTTTGGCAGAGCTGTACAGAAATTTGGATTCCAGGGATGGATGTTGCTGTCGTTGAAATATTTAGAGAGCACAACAAAATATTTTTGTTGCTTAATGTTGGCATCTGATACCTAGTGCCACGTTCTTTGGAAATATTGAAAGCCACTGAGCAAGTATGTTTGTATGTTCTTACATAGAAGAATCCACACAGATTTTAAGAGAGGCATTATTATTATTATTATTATTATTATTATTATTATTATTATTATTATTATTTGCTCCACTAAAGCTGTTACATAGGGGCTAAACAATACCTTGACTGATCCTACTCTTCAAGGGTGGTAAATTAACTCCTAAGGTTTACAAATTTTATGTACACAGTAATTACTATACTATATATGTGTGCAAATGCATATACATAGATATACATGTAAACATAAAAGTTTATGTGTACATCCACACATATATGTATATACACATATACATTTGCATTAAAAAAATAAAATTACCATGTCTACAAGATAACTTGACCACCTCAACTGTGGTTCAGATGTTTTAATTGATAATACACTATTTTCCAAATTATTTGGACATTTTTAAATTATTTTAATAAATTTCACTTTCATCAGAAGATTCATGTAACAAATCTACCCTCATAATATGAAGGTGAATGACACGTGACCATTGAAATAAAGAAATTAGGAACAGGAATGGTTAATTTGCCATCATGAACATGAATAATTTGAAGAAAAACCAGGTTAGAAGTTATAATACTGGGCATGCCTGTAATCCTAGCGGCTTGAGAGACTGAGGCAGGAGGATCACAAGCTCAAAGCCAACCTCAGCAATTTAGCAAGGCCTTTATCAACTTAGTGAGAACCTGTCTCAAAATAAACAAAATAAAAAGGGCTGGGGATATGTGCAGTGATTAAGCTTTCCTGGGTTCAGTCCCCAGTACCAAAAAAGAAAAAAAGAAAAAGAAATTATAATACTGGAATGATTTGCAGGTTTCTATAGATTTCAGAACCAAATTAGTGAGTGACAGAGTACTCACATGATTCAGATTTCTAGCACTGCCAGTTCTTTTGCAGAAACCTCAAAACATTTGTTCCAAGGATCAACCTATGAGCATAAAAGTTATTTTACACTAACATGAAATGCTTTATTACATGAATGAGTGATGACTGCACAGGGGAATCTATATATCAGCACAACTGGAACCAGCAAGTCCAAGTCTCCTATTTCCAGTAGTGACAAACTGCCAAAGTGGCTCCAAGTAGTAAGGTGGGTCCCCAGGAGTCATATGTTCTTCCAGACCAATGTGGGAGGAAGCTGCCCAAACAGAAGGAAGCTCTAGGAGCCCAGAACTGATAGGAAGAGAACTCTGAAAGCATGACTTTTGGAGCTGTATAGCCTTACTTCACAGGAGAAGTTTCCTGAAATACAAAGACTCTAAAAGAAAATCTATATTCAGTCCTACATTTTTGTGCATCACAGAAATCCATCTCCTTCCACAGCTACTTGTTACAGACTTGGCAGGATTCCCAAAGAAGCAAACATGGGGTAGGCATGTGGGCAGGCACATATTCCCTGGTGCCTAACATTAATTTTTTTTTTTAAAGCTAGCATGACCACAAACATCACAAAATCTAGGAAATAGCATAATGTTAACTAACTAGCTGCGTGGTACCTATCTTTTTTCCTGAAATTTAACTTCATAGTCCTCACGGTCTTGAATCAATTTCACAATGACAAAGATTTTGTAATATTATTTTCTAGGGGAAAAAATTGAGATCAGTTAATTTTCCTTCCAATATGATTAACCAAAATTTGTCTTTTATTATTAATACTTCAGCACATTTTTTTTGGTTTCCCAATTTGTTTCAGTAATGTGATGTATGCGGAAAAACTTCTCCAAGTTTCTTTCTCATATGAACTATAAGATTGCCAGTTTTCCTATTCAAGAAACCTCCGTAAATACCTCCACAGTCTTCAAAAATTTTTCCATAGTACACATTCATATCATAAGAAGACTTCCAGTCCTTTATTTTTATGTCTTGATGCTGTTTAAGTCAGCACAAATGAAGAGTTAGAATTATTCCTGGTATTCCTTCAAAGTATTAGGCAACAAATTAACTCCACATGGAAATAATTGTGAACCACATACATACATACATACATCCTTCTATATCAATGCACATTGAATTCCGAAATCAAATTCCTTTTAGCCACATCTCAGAAATGTCCACAGCTCCTCCAACAACCATCTGACATGAAGAAAAGTCAAAACAGACAAAGAAAGTAAGCTAATTTGATTGTAGTAAAATGTCTTATTTGATAAATTTCATGCATTTTAGAGTCTCTCCCAGAACCTTAGGAGAGGTCTTCCCAGCGGACAGCCTCCTCTGATCACTCAATTGGGATAGAGTTATCTGATGTCCTCCAGAGCTTAGTGCTCACATTCTTGACCACTGTGCTATGTATGCCCCCTCCAAGTACCAGTGGTCTCCTCCCACTGAAGACAATATAAGGAATAACATTTATTGAATTTTTATCAGTTCACAAATTACTTTGACATTTCACATTTTTTCTTGATCATAACACTGTTCCTAAACACTAAATACTGCAGGAATTATTTACCTATTCACTAATGAGAAAACTAAGGTTTAAAGAACTTAGGATACTTACACTACTGATAATGATGGAGGTGATCCTCCAATTCAGTTTCTTTCTGTTCTAGACCCTATGTTCTGTCCTCCTATTCCTACAGGACCTTTAGCTTTTAGGGGAATAATAGCTATGACAGTCTGTCCTAGAGGAACTTCCAGTGGTCATCAGGAGTAGTGGCCTGTAGGAAGACAATGAGGCTAGGCTAGGCTGGGACATTTTTTATTGCAACTTCCTCCCAATAGGCCTGTGTTGAGATTTCTCTCTAAGGTGACAGGATCCTCACATCTCTCTTATCCTATTGAAAATGTTGGACTTCAATTACAAGGTATCCATTTTTTTTTTTTTTTGCATGTTACATCAAAAGCCTTTGAAGTGTATCCCTACTAAATACTAAATCTGAAAATTTCTACTAATGAATGTAGCTTATTTTTCTGTTGAAGTACTTGTTTACATCCTCTGAGAGCTCAGTGTAGTCTATGGTCCCATCAACCCCAAAATAGGAACATTGTTTTGCCTATTTTTCCTTCTCCTTTTATTTTCTCCCTCTATTCCTGTTAAATAAAATAACACTGACTGGTAATGCACTAGAGTTGAGTGTGAACTCATGTTCAGCTTAATACAGATATATCTGGTAACATATATAAGCGTGTGTTTTAGGCAGCTTTTGGGCTGCTGTGACCAAAGGACCTGACCAGAACAATTTTAAAAGAGGAAAAGTTTTTTGAGGCCTCATGGTTTCAGAAGTCTTAGTCCATAAAAGGTCGGTTCTATTCCTCAGGGCTCCAGGTAAGGCGGAACATCATGGTGGAAGAGTGTGACAGAGGGAAACAGCTCATGTGCTGATCAGAAAGCAGAGAGAAAGAGCAGCCACTCACCAGATACAAATATGTCCCAAAGCCACACCCTAATTCCCACCCCCTCCAGCCACACCTTACCACTTCAGTTACCATTCAGTTAATCCCATTCAGGGGATTAAATCACTGATTGGTTTAAGACTCATTTCTCCTCTGAACCTTTTTGCGCTGTCTTACATGTGAGCTTTTGAGGGACACCCCAATCCAAATCATAACATGTGTAGATAGATATGTGTACATATAGGGTTATTATACATACATACATTTTCTTGTTCTTTTAGTTCATAGGCACCATCTAAAAAGCTCCCAATGGTCAAAACTGGAATAGTTTGAGTAGGGAAATAAATAAATTTGTATTGGATTATAACACAAAGTGAAAAATAACTGGAGTCCATATTGATATAAATCAATGATTACATAAATATATGGAGGAGAAGAGACAAACCTCCTTTGCAGACAAATTCCCCCTCACAGAGCTGCTCCATACCTCTTTACTCTTTAAGTGCAGGCTGTGCATAGTGACTTTTTTGCAGGAAGCACAATATGGGGAAATTATTTTTTAAAAGAACAAAAGAGGAGAGTACCTTTACTATGGAGAAACCCGACAAACATTACTTCAGCCAGGTGATCAAGTTTGACATCAAGAGTGATAACTCTAGCTGGGCGTGGTGGCGCACTCCTGCAATCCCAGGGGCTTGGGAGGCTGAGACAGGAGAATTGCGAGTTCAAAACCAGCCTCAGCAACTGCAAGGTACTAAGCAACTCAGTGAGACCCTGTCTCTAAATAAACTACAAAATAAGGCTGAGGATGTGGCTCAGTGGTCAAGTGCCCCTGAGTTCAATCCCTGGTACCCAAAAAAAAAAAAAAGAGTGATAACTCATACTGATATATAAGAAAATGAGTCTTTATCACTGTGGTGCTCCTCATAAAAATCTATAACCCCAGTGTAATGATGAGACAAGTTCAAGTGAAGGAGCAATTTACAAATTAGCTGGCCAATACCCCTGAAAATCATCAAGGTCATCAAAAGCAGTGCAAGTGTGGGAAACTGTGTAGGCAAAAGAAGACTAGGAAACATGACAATCAAATGTAATGTGGTCCATCGGATGTGATCCTGGAACACAGGAAGGCCAGCACATAAAAACTAAAGATATCTGAATAATCTATGGACTTTAATAATAATTCGTCAATATTATTCATCAATTGTAACAGATGCACCATACATACTAATGGAAGATATTACTAATAACACCATGCTCTAGATTCTTGAGATTCTCTGTGCTGTCTCCTCGTTTTTCCTATAAATCTTACTCTGTTCTAAAAATGTTTCAAAGTATATTCTAGAAGTATTCTGCATCTTATGAAAACATAAAAATTTTATGTTAATGACAGTTTCGGAAAAATAAACTTAACATGTACTATCCATGATAAGAAATAGTAATGGGGGGGGAAAACAATAATAATAATAACACACTTATAAAAATTTACCTTCAAAACTACATACTGTGCATACAACCTAAAATCATTATGCTTTGACTTCACCCCAAAATATATCTAAAGTTCACATTCATTAAATGAGCAAGTAAGTACCTCCAGATAAGATTCAACTGACAAATTTTACCCACTTCGGATGTGCTATTGAAATTTATATCAATAGTACATACATTTCAGGTTTATGAAGACAGTTACAAGTGGAAGAATGTCTTAAAGATGAGAACTCTAAAGATCTGCATCTTGCGTAGTAAGAGTGTTCTTGAAAATCTCTCTGGAAGCATTTGACTACTGTTAGAAAGCCAAAAAAATTAATACACATAAAACAGGATCAAACAGGGCCAAATATTCTTACAGCCAAAACTTAAATCTCTACAGAGGACTTAGTCCTTATCTTGACCCATGTTTTCCTCTATTATTCAGCTCCTTAAGAGGTAAAGACAAAAATGAAAAGATTCCAATTCAGATCTGTCATGTTGTGTTAGCCATGGCTGCATGTTACTATTGGATTTTGTAAAAATATATCCTTTAGTCAGTATGTTGCCTTTTAAAAATAGTAAAATGCAATACTCAACAGAATTCTTTGTCACCTCAACTATCCAAATTTATCCAAACTTTCAGACAGTGCTTCAACAATATGAAAATATTATTTTGTAGAATATGATCACTGAAATTTTATGAAAGAAGCATTATAAAACAAACAATTAAAATAGGAATCAGACTGTGCTGGGGTGGAATGGAGGATGTAGTGAAAAGGATAAGACAGAGCAACAAAGATTATTCTGAAAAAGGTACATTAAAGAGCTTTACATTAATTTGGCATGAACATACTCTATATACACAGTTATGAAAAAGTGCTCTGTGAACGGATAATTATGAATGTAATGCACTCCACTATTGTCATGCATGAAGAAATAAATAAATAAATAAAAAAGAAAGAAAAAAAAAAGCTTTACACTAATATTAAAGCAGGTAAGAGCAGTAATCAGTAAACACCTTAGCAATAGGTCACCTGTGAGGGAATCTTGCACCTCAATCAATATGATAAATTCTAGTAATGATACAATATTTGACTATTAACCACATAGATATTTGTCTAAGAAATATAAATCATTGCTTTCTAGTAACTATTTTAAAAATCAGTGAATATTCAAACACAGTAACACTAATCATTTTTAGAAATTGGTAAGGTAAAGAAAAATGTATTGCCACATATGAAAGAAAAAATTGAGGGTGGAGGTGATTAGAATAATTTGCAAATTTGTATGATAATTCTTTATGATAAAGATGCATTGTCCTGCTGATAGAGAAAGACACTCATGCCTTTCTTTAATGAGCATTCAGAATATGTCATTTCTATAGCAAAACAAATACTCTCCCATAAACTCTAATATTTTGAAAGATTTTGATGCTTATTGAAGCTTATGAATATACCAAGCATAATTTTTATCAGTGCACTCAAAATATGTTAATATTTTTTATTTTCATTTTTCTATATGACCTACTTCCAAAAAGATTACTGGATAAGTATCTAGGGCCCCGAGACTCTGGGCAATATCCAAGAGGAGAAGAATATATTTTTTCCTTACTTCACTGTTTAAACCTTCAGCTTATCCCACAGTCACTAAGAAAGTTCCCAATTGTACTTTGGGGAACATTCATTGTAGTCACTTCTCTTCATTACACCCCTATACAGTAGTTAAATGAAGAAAATGCCCTCTCTCTCCAAGTACAGGAAAACTAAGTCCTGAAAAAGCAAAATGATTTGTCTAGAGTCACAAGTAGTGACAGAGACAGAAGCCAAAGTACAACTACATCCTCTCTCATTTCAATCATTTGCATAAATATGAATTTCCAAAAAGTTACTTTTCAAAATCAGAACTATATTTGGCAATCTATAATTAATGTTAAATATCCTTATTTTTTATCTCAGTTATTTAGACATATGCATGAAGTATCAATACTTCCAAAGGTAAAGGAGTAGTGGCTTTCAAAATTACAGATAAACTAATGCAACATAAAATATCTGAAGAGCAAAGTCAAAAATACTGGTACATTTGTTAAAGTGATCAGTTGCCCTTTGAATAGCATCGCAAATTATTGTAGCCTAAGTAAAGCAGATTTTATTCTTTCCTTTACCTTGTAGTTGTTGAACCCTAGGCATAACCTGTAGAAAAGAAAAAATAAAAGGAAGATTAAGTAAGGAACTCTGTAGCTATGTCTGTTTATCTTTTACTCAATAATCATTGAATTATATTCATTGTATCTGACACTATTCTAGGCACTTTACATGTATTTACAAAAATTTAACATCAAAAATGCCTTAAAATAGATGCTATAATTACCCCCACTTTCAGATGAGGAAACTGTGCAGAGATGGAAAGTACCAGAGCCAGGATTCAAGCCCTAAGGAGTCTGCTTCCAGATCTATACTCAGAGTCACAGCACTGTGTTACCTTTGTTTAGTAGTTTAATTAATATTTCCATGAAAGTAACTATTTTCCAACTTTTCAGAGAGTTTTGCTAGGTGATGTTTGCCATAGGTGAAAGATTTTTACCAAGGTCCCACCAAGCTCTGCTCTATGTTGTGGAACAAGAATTGCACAAGATTATAAGGATTTTCTTAATTGCAAACAATAGATCAATACATTTGGGAGACTAACTGACACTACTTTGGTCAAATGCCCAAAATAGTTTCTGAAATTCACCCCCCCATTCTTTCTCCTTTTTCTCTGATAAATTTGAAAAATCACCCTTAATAGTCCATGAATATATTTATTGAATACTATTATGGACAGGTATGAAGCTATGCACCATAGGAAATCTTTACCAAGAAGAAGGAATTTTTGCCCCAAGAAACTTATAATCTAGTTATGATGATAAAATAGATGTCCCTAAATAATCAATGAACAAAGCAGTAAACAATCAATGTCAAAAGAGTGTTATAGATAATAAATACTATGAGGTAGTTAGGGACTTGCTTTTTTCCTACTCCAATAGTTCCTTATACATAGCCTTTTTTTAGGGCAATTATCAATTGTAATTATTCAGTTGGTATGTTTAATTTACCTGTACTAGAATATTAGCCCCTTGAGGGCAAAGATGCAATTTTATTCATCATTGTATCATCAATATTTAGCATGTTGTTTGGTGTATGATAAGTACTTAATGTAGACTTGATGAACAAACAAACGAATGAATGAATGAATTAATGAAAGTGTATGGAAGGCCCTGGACAGTGTAGTAGAATGACTAACTTCTGGAGGCAGATTGTGTTGGTTTGAATCTCAGCTCTACCTTGTTTCCAAGTTGTATGATTCTGAAATTTTTATCTGATATCTTTGTACATCACTTTATCCATTAGTCAAATGATAATAATAGTATCTTTCTATATCAGCTAATTTTACTGTGGAACAAATCACCCCCAAAAGCTAATGACTTGAAAGAAAAGCCATTTATTTAGCTTAGGGTTCTGTGAATAATCAATTTTGACTCTACTGGGTCTCCTGTCTCAGCTGGGCTTATTCATGCATCTGAGTCCAGTTACCAGGTGAGTTGGGAAATGTCTGGTTTATGTGGTATCCCATCTTTCACCAAGCTAGCCTGGGCTTCTTTACATGGTAACTGTCGAGGTTCCAAAAGAATTGAACTGGGGGGGAGTTGAAGCATACAAGGCCTCTTGAGGCTTAGACTTAGAATTGACTCAGTCACTTCTGGAGCATTGGGTCTAAGCAAGTCATAAGGCCAGCTCACATTTAAGGAGTAGAGAAATAGACTCTACTCTTGACAGAAAATCAGCAAAACCACTGTGTAATGGGGGTATGTTTATCAGGAAGGGTGGAAAGATGGATCCATTTTTATAACCTATTATACTCTCTCATAGGATTGGCAAGGCACTTATGTTTATTTTATTAAGAAAACAAAATATCTGAAGGATTTGGAATAGTGTCCACCATACAAGTAAGGAGCTCAACAATCAATTGTCATTCTTTTTGAAGTTGCTTGTAGACATTTCATAACAGAAAGGAATCTGAGTTTAATCTTGGGATTTCTATGTGTAAAGAACCAAAACCCTTCATAAGAATACAACCTAAGCAGAAGCACGAGGTACAGCTAACAGATCAGACTATCCAGAAGAGCTGGAACTAGGTTCTTGAGAATCTGAATAGCTGATATAGACTCCCAAATCCTTGTCCCTGACCCTAGAGGAATACTAAACTATTGTTTTTTGAGTAACGGTTAGCCAATAGCACCGTTTCTTATTTTTTTACTATTATTTCAGGGGTTTGTTTTTATTTATTTCTGGCTTTTCGCTTTTCCTTGTTTTGTTGGTTGTTATTTTTATGTTTTTAACTCTTCAATAAGCTTCTTAGTGCTTATGACTTTGTGATATCTCTGGCCAGAACTGCACATTTAAAATTCAAAACTAGAAATCTATGAGCTGTGTCTGGGTTTTGTCTAGGTTTTGCCTGAGTTTGAGGGAGCTGTGTGGTCCTTCTCAACTTAATTTTTTTCCATCTGTAAAATGGAATATTTTCTCCTAGCAATCTTAAAGGTCAGGCCATGAGGAAATAGTATTTACTAACTCAAAAAAACACAGGTGAGGCCAGGTTCAAATATGCATACAATTTGCTGATAGCTCATATATCTGAACCTGGAAAGTCAAGAGGGAGGAAAATAAAGTTTTAGAGTGGCTACTCCTTCAAGTTAGGCTGTAAAACACTTCTAGATCTGCCCTAAGAATAATCTTTAGTTCATTCAGTTTAGAAAGTTGCCTGTGAGCAGCTAGAGTCACTCATACGCCTGAATCTCTGCCACCTTGAAGACCAACCAGACAGCTCAGAGCTAATGGCAGCACTAGTAGACTGCTTAGTGGTGATAGTTTCAGAATCTTTCTGCTGTACATAGTTTAAATGCAGATTCACTGATGAATAATTTTGATAATTCTGTTGAAGTATGAAGACTGCTTGAATTAGATGACTACACGATTATGTATTTTTTTCAAAGACAATTCTGGCTTCTCTCTGCCATGTGAAATCCATCCTGCTGAGTGCTCTTGACTAGTCACGTCCTTCCTGCCATTTTAAAAACAATAGTGGCAGAGATGCGAGCTGCTGATAGTGCTCAGCAGGACAGATCAAACACACAGATGCAATTTCTGTACGTTGAACAGTGAAGTAGGATAAAATTCAAATACTTACAATCGCTTAGTAGCTAGCATCTGATTGTTGCAAATTGAATCTTTCATAACGGGATTTATTGTAAATAGTGTCATATCATTTGTGAGTTCTGTAATAATTTCAGTCAAAGCCAGTGCAAGATATTGGAGGTGTGAGATTTACATGATATATATGCTAGTTTATGCTCAGATTATAAAGGGATTTTTTGTTATCAATATTCTTTTTTTAATTGCTTACAAAATAATCACAATTGTAATTTATTTCTCTGAAATGATAAGCATTGTCAAATAGGATAACTTTAAGATGTAGAAGAAAACAGATCATTCCACTTCATTTTAACACCTGTTTTAGAATTACAAGACCCTAACCCTGCTTTTCACCCCTTCTACCTAGTTGTTAAATAAGCATTAAAATTTCAGGTAGTTTGAAATATGGCTTTTATATTTTTGGAAGCAATAAAGAGCCCAGTAATCATAATTAATGACCAATATATTCTATCAATAAAAAAAGAAAGAAAGAAAAGAAATTCAACTCTAAGATATTTTGAGGCCTACAAAATGTGCTTTAACTCCTTTATGATAAAATGGGAAGCTGGAACAATTTAAGTAATCAATACTGATATTCACCTTTGGGTTTAGTTCAAAATACTTCACTGGAAGTTCATAAATATCAGCATGAAAAGCAATAACATAAAAATAGTACTTTGCATCTATGAGAATTTGGTGACACTCCACATACTTAGCTTTAATTGCTAATGACAGAACCCCAAAAGGCACTATTTTACAATCTCACAATCTTCCTATTCAAGATCCAAATAATGGAAATTCAAAAAATAAAATAAAATGGTAGGACCAGAGAATTTGAATAATCTGATCGCTTTCTTTCCCCTGTCCTAAAAAAACAAACAAATCCTTTGTATTTTACTATGTATTTGAGCTTTTCTGTTATAAATATGAATATGAGAATGCAGTGTCTCAGCAGGATCTGAATAAAAAAGTCTTGCACTCAGATTATATAGGACCTTGGCTGAAAAGGGCCTTTGTGAGGAATAAATGCTTCTGTTTCATCCTTCTTCATTTATTTAAGAGTAAATATTCCACATGCAAGTTAATGTTTATCATTCTGGATGAGGAATTCCCTATTTTGGAACCTCTGAATTTTCAGTTTGCTCCCCCCTCCCTTAAGCAGGTGTCTTTCTCACAAATCAAAAGAGGAGGTTAAAAGACAGCCTTTGGGGGTACCCTGATGTGTATTTTAATAAGGAGACTAATCAGAGCATATATAAATTAAAATGAATCATAGTCATGTATTTAATAGCAAGCAAAACTCAATTTAACTCATGTCCAGCTTTCTTTCACATCCATTTTATTCAAGGGCATACCTTTCTCTTTCTGCTTCCTTTTTTCTTTCTTGGACACCTCCAACCCCCATTGACAACTGAAATGCAGGGCTATAAATGTAAGGGCACAATACATCATGAGATAAGTCTGGAGAACATGTCCTCTACCAAAATTCACATGAATCTCTGGTGCAGCTAGAATTCCAGAAACATGCTGAGGTTCATTTTGCATGCTAAGCAGGGTCAGAAATATGAGCACCATGTCATTGCCCTTATATATCAGGTGAACTCCAAAGTTGAAAGGTTACATTTGTGAAATTGTAGCTGGGTTGCCTAGCACCTGATTCTAGCTCCTGCAAATCAAAGATTCCTAATTGAAATACAAGTCTGACAATATGATCATCTTCCTACCAAAAAAAAAAAAAATGTGATTTCTGAACCCTTATCTGTTGAAGAGCTGACAGAGAACTTCAGAGGTGGTTGTTTAACCAGACAAAAAGATAGAAAAAACATGTTTTCAAACAAGATCATAAGGCTTGAATAGTGAAGGGAAAATAAATATAAAGCAAAGGGCTACCCTCTATTCTACCAGTTTGATTCCCCTGCCACCAGTTTATGTACTCAGCCATTCACCTCTTAGGCAAAGGCTAGTGTCCTCCAAGTCATCCCCAAACCCCCAAAACCAACACCAGATAAAGTGGCATCTAAGCATACTTTGAGATCAGACAGTTTCTGCATTTCATAATGTGTGTGGGGAGGTGGGGGGGGGGGGGAAGGGAAAAGCAGCATACCAATGTAGTAAAATCTGGAAACAACAGCATATATACAGACACAAAAAAAAGTTTGCATATTGCACAGAGCGCTTGAAGATCATAAATCTATGCATGAGAAAGATGTAGTGGAAATTTTTGGGGGGATTAGAGTTTATTTTTGTCATCTCTGTGAGACAGCTACTCATTCATCCAGATCACAGCTAAGAAAAAAGCTGGTCACAGAAATTAGCAGTTTCAGCTCAGCAGCGAAGTCGCCAGCCTGTGAAGGCAGAGAGAAATTGACTAATTAGCAATGCGCACTAAAACTTGACGGTTCTTTATAGAGAGAAGAGAAGAGAGAGGGAGAGGGAGGGAGGGGGGGCTCGCTTTTTCCCCTTCTTTCTTCCAAAGATGTTTGAAATCGCAGTCATTTACGCTCGACAATTTTTACAATAGCCTTGAGCCATAATTTTGCGAGTCTCTCCAGCATCCATCCCCCTGTATGGTCTCTCTCTACTGGCCAAGCACGACCGTTTCTCTCCCCAACCGTGGATTTCCTATTACTCTCGTTACGACTCACTGAGCCCCAGGCCCAAGGATAATGATGTGTTGTTTCTTGGTAGCATAATTTGTCACACGTACATTTTTTCTTCTTCTTCTCTTGCAGAAAGCTCAGCTCCCTCTCTCTCTCCCTCTCTCTCTCTCCTCTCTCTCTCTCCCTCTCTCTTTCTCTCTTTTCTCCCTCTCCTACATTTTCTTGCTGTTGCTAATTCATGGTGATCAAATGATGTACGACAAAATAAATTGTAAAGAGTGACTGCCTGGAGTTGGGAACCAGAAGGTGTTTTCCCCCTCCCAAGGAGAGAGCAAACCTTTAAAAAGGAAGGACAATTGATTTTTGGGGGGGAGCTTAAGTGAGCCTTGACTTTGCAGCTGGTTGACAGCAGGTAAGTTTCTGGCCTTGTGTCTGCCTTGTGTGTATTTTTGTTGTCTTTCGGGTCGTTGGAAGGGGGAGGGAGTCTTTCAGAGGGGTGGGGGGTAGGTGTGTGGCAAACGCTCATAAAGAATAAAACTCTCATTGCAAGAATAAGCAAATGGGGGGAAGAGAACAAGAAGGAAGGGGAATAGGAAAAGATGGGGGGGGGGGGGGGAGAGACAACGAAGCGGGGAGAGCAAGAGAGAGGTATGACCGGGGCCACTTCCAGAGAGAGACTCTGAGAGAGGTTTCCGGCAAGCCAGAGCTTTGGGGGCGGGGGCGGGGGTGGGGTGCTGCCGGGGGAGGGAGCGCGAGGGAGGTTAGGGTCCACCTGGAACCGGATGGTAAAGTGAGTCGAGAGGAACCCAGTCCGGTAGAAATGGGAAGCCGGCGATCCAGGACTGGCGCCAGGCAGGGCAGAGTGAGCCGCAGTGGAAGGGGCAGGTCCGGCGGGATCCCTCTGAGCCCGGCGACGGCGGCGGCTGCTCTCCCCGGCGGGCGCGCGGGCGGGATGCGGGCAGAGGGTCCCTTTCGGCTCAGCCCTGGAAGGTGCAATTACAGGTTAAGGACCGGGCGTATCGATTTCGCCTTGCCTCCCCCACCCTACCCACCTCCTCCTAGATGCGGGCAGCTCAGACTTTTTACAGAAGTACTTCCAGGGTCGGGGGAGTGGGGGTGCCCAAATGGGGGACCTCTGGGGGCTACACCCAGGCGTTTGGGAAGGAAGCTGCGGCTTCCAAGAACCGCGCGGGGTGGGAAGCAGTCCTCGAACCGGACTGCGTTCCTCCCCCCCCCCCAACATTGGCCAGCCCCACCCCTCCCCCAACACCTGCCTTCTAACTTGAACTTCTCACAGTTACTGGAGTTAAAGCGGCTGTGCCTGGTGCCCTGGAGGGAGAACCGTCCATAGGAGTCCCTCCTGGCCCCCAGATTCTTGCTCTAAATCCACCCTAGTAGCCCCACTTTCCCCCTCATCTTTCTCGGTGCCGCCCCGCGCTGGAAGGGGAGATAGATGTTGAACTTCCGTGCTTTTAAGTGCCGGAGGCGGGGTGGGGGGGATAAGGATGGGGGGTGGAAGGATTCTTCTGCCAGGTTTAAAGGCGTCTCTGGAAAATTAGCAAAACTGAGTGGTGACGGGGAAGCCAACAGTTTGCGAAGCAGGGAAGCGGGCAGGGCCGGGGTGAGGGAAATGAGCTAGAATTGATAAGGACAGCTCCCGCCTCTCCGAGTCCACTGAGCTGGTCCTCACCGCGCTCCGCTGCACTTTCCCGGGAGAAGAAAGGGCTTTATCTCCTCCCTCAGACTATTAGCCTAGGAGTTTCTCAGGGCAGCACGGATAATCGAAGGGGTTCCCGGCTTTTGGAGAGCTAAGAATCGCCCACCCGCATGCCTGTCTGGCCCCCTTTCCCACCCTACTCCCCTAAACTGGGCCAACTACGAAAAGCAAAGCTTGGAGCTCGAGTTGACCTGGAACCACTGCCGTCGGTCGCTTCTGCTCTCTCGAGGCACCCCTGACTCCCCAATCCCGGTCTTTCCCTTCATCTGGCCCGGCATGGACACGAGCCCACGAGGCGTCTCGGCCTCAGCCTCCACTTTGCCGTCGCTGGTGCCATCGCTGTCGCTGCCAACTGCCGAGCCGGGGTGGTTTTAAGAAAGTGAGGGAAGAAGTGTGTGGAAGGTAGCGAGGAGCCAAAAGAGCGCCCGGACCCCAGACAGGGCCCTTCGGGTGGCGCTCACGGATCTAGAGCCTTCAGACCTTTCTCTTAGGGTCAGGGTCCGGAGCGCGCCGGGAGGGAACCTAGCAGAGCCTTGATTGTTGTTCTTTGCCCTCCCCTCCCCTCCACACCACTCCCCACCCCGACCACACCCCATCCCTCTACCACCCTGTTCCCCCTCCCATCCCCCACCCCTGTCTGCCAGGTTGGAGGAGGGTTTAAAGCCAGGTGCGCCGAGTCAGCTCGCCATGTCCAGATCCGGGGACAGGACCTCTACCTTCGACCCCAGCCACAGCGACAACCTGCTGCACGGCCTCAACCTGCTGTGGAGGAAGCAGCTATTTTGCGACGTGACCCTGACGGCCCAGGGCCAGCAATTCCACTGCCACAAGGCCGTGCTGGCCTCCTGCTCGCAGTACTTCCGATCGCTCTTCTCCAGCCACCCCCCTCTCGGGGGAGGGGTCGGCGGTCAGGACGGCCTGGGGGCCCCCAAGGACCAGCAGCAGCAGCCGCAGCAGCCGCAGCCGCCACAACAGCAGCAACCGCCGCCACAGGAGGAGCCCGGGACTCCTTCCTCCTCCCCCGACGACAAGCTGCTGACCAGCCCCCGGGCCATCAACAACCTGGTGTTGCAGGGCTGCTCTTCCATCGGGCTGCGTCTAGTGCTCGAGTACCTCTATACCGCCAACGTGACCCTCTCCCTGGACACGGTGGAGGAGGTGCTGTCGGTCAGCAAGATCCTGCACATCCCCCAGGTCACCAAGCTCTGTGTGCAGTTCCTCAACGACCAGATCTCAGTGCAGAACTATAAGCAGGTGTGTAAGATAGCTGCGCTGCACGGCCTGGAGGAGACCAAGAAGCTGGCCAACAAGTACCTGGTGGAAGATGTGCTGCTGCTTAACTTCGAGGAGATGCGCGCCCTGCTGGACTCGCTGCCGCCCCCCGTGGAGTCGGAGCTGGCGCTCTTCCAGATGTCCGTGCTGTGGCTGGAGCACGACCGCGAGACCCGCATGCAGTACGCGCCCGACCTCATGAAGCGCCTCCGCTTCGCACTCATCCCGGCCCCGGAGCTGGTGGAGCGGGTCCAGTCAGTGGATTTCATGCGCACCGACCCCGTCTGCCAGAAGCTGCTGCTGGACGCCATGAACTACCACCTGATGCCCTTCAGGCAGCACTGCAGGCAGAGCCTGGCCAGCAGGTAGGAGACAACAAAGACGAGGGCGGGGTGGGGGGAGCCCGAGAGGCCGGAGGGAGGGGAGGGGGCAGGGAGGAGGGGGGAGAAGGGTGGGCTGGGCAGGAGGCTCCGACAGGCTGAAAACAAACGCAAACAATTCAGAAGGTGTAGAGAAAGTTGATTTTAGAGTCCCTGAAAGGTCAATAGGCAACTGGCCTAACGGCATCCCTGAGCGTTCAGAAGCCCAGATTCTCTATATCCCCACAGCAGGATATGTGAGAATTGTGGACTCACATTGAAATTGACAGGCAGGTGGGGCCAAAGGCCCAGGCAGTTAAAAGTGCAGTTTTGGAAGCCTCTCTACCATAGCCTCTACCATCCAAATCTCAAGATGGGCTTGCTCAAGGAAAAGGTTTCTGTGATAAGTCTCGATTCCTCTTTCCTGTCTTGGGCCAGCAAAAGTGCCCAGGCATGCCAACAGAGGATAGCGTTCATATTTCTATCAAGTACTCAAGTTGGCTTTTATGTGTTTTGTGATTGAGGTCTGCTCCCTTTGGAGATTAGAACTTCAAAATGCTTTGTGTGTTAGGGTTGCTATTGGAAATGTGGCCATGCAAACTTTTGTATCTTACAGAAAACCTTTCTTTACCGCTTTTAAAGAAGAGCAAAGCAAAAGGAATCTTGCCTAGTATCTTCCAGTTCAAAGAGGAGTACAGTTGCAAATTGGGAATTGGGGAGTGGGAGGGAGCAGAATCTTGTAGCTCTTGGTGGTCTGTGTGCCTGAACATGAGTAGCAAAGAAATTAGGGAGTTGTGCTGCTCTTGTTGCTGTTTAGAATGTGTCTATGTCTGTGTTGCAAATAGGAGTTCATGTCAAAAGGGAGAGAGAAATAATGGCTTTTTAAAATGCTGCTGAGATGAAAAGACTGTAGGAATTGACAGCCCTGTTTTATTGGCTCCAATTTTAAAACCCTTTTTAATGAGCCCTAGCAAAGGGTTTCTTTCTCTTTTTAGAAAAGAGAAACAGTATCCTCTCAGTTTCTCATGATAAAACATGATGATTCCAGATGCAGGGCTACTCCAGCCTAAACCACCAAGTGTTGCTTTAGGAAAGTACATGTTCTGAAAACCTGTCATGGCATGTTCCCACACAGAATGCTGTGTAAGGGATAGGGTCCACTGTGTGCAACCTTGTGGAATTGTTTGGGATTTGTTGTGATATTTCTGCCAGACCTAGCTAACTAAAGTTTTAAAAAATGGAGGATATTCTCCACAGTTGTTTAGCAGTACTGGTGTTAAGGTGAGGCCAACAGGAGCAAGATTTCTCATGAGATATCCTGAACCTATACTAAATCCTGTAAGTTGATTTTTCTAATATCTGTTGGACATGAGTTAATGTCTTGTGGTATCAAAAGATGACAATAGGACAATAGCAGAAGCAAGAATACAAACCCTCTTATACTCGAACATAGAGCACAGGAGTCCAAGTGGAAATAAGACATGAAATGTGTCTTTATTTATTTATTTATTTTTAAGAGTTTTCCATTTGTCTAAGATCAAAATGCAAGCTCAGTGTGATGGGCAAGTGTTACCATACCAATGCACATTGGGGATTAGCATTTTGTTATTTTTTTTTTCACTTTTAAATGACCTATAAGTATTCTTCATTTAACATATATCATACAGAGTCAAGAGTTCAAACCACACAATTATAACCCTGAACATACTTTTTTTTATATTTTAAAGATGTAGAATTTAGTATCAATTCAGAAACCCAGAAGGATAATAAAATTAAAATTTAACTTGCTCTAAGAGTAATTTGGGCAGATGAGCTTTACAAATATGATCCAATAAATAATTTCTGGAGCCCTTAATGCACTTTATCTGTAAGTAAGTCCTAGAATTCACTGTTAGGAGAGTTGACTTTGAAAATGCAGAATCCATTTCCCACCTTCCTCTGGATTCAGCACACCAGCTGGGGCTTGCTGGCTCTGTCCTGGTGGATGGCTGAGATACTAGACTGCCTGAGTCCATGACGACACCTTCCAGCTTCACTGGGCCACATCATTTGAAGGATATGTAGTGGTGTCTGACCACTGAATGCTTACAAGTGTCATGGATGCTGCAAGAATCTGATACTTCTGCAGTAGGAAGAAAACTGTATTTTCCTTTAAAAGAGGAAGATACAGAAAAGAAAATAGTTCATGTGAACCTATTGCTGATCTCAAAGTAATATAATTTAGATTTTATTCCATTATTAGTAACTGTAGCATCCTAATTTAAGGAACTAATCACATCATTCTGGCTTTAAGTCACTGAAAGAATGCAAAAGTAAATATCCAGATCTTTAACTTTAATGTAGAAAAAAACTCTTAAGTTGCAACTCAATAGTATTAAATGAGCCCATTTATGAGAGCATCAGCATAAAATAAAAATGTTTTCTCAATCTTACATGTAATTCAACAGGAGGATAAATGTGTTGACCTATTGTTTATGAGATTACATCAGGTTTATTGAAGAGAGTGGAATGGAAGGACATTGTATTTATTACTTTTTATCCACCTGTAGTTTTTAAAATCTAAATATGAATGCGTTCCTCAAGTGCAAAGAAGGAGATGGAAAATTAAAATTGAGCAGTCAGTTTACTTTGTTTATGAGGACAAAACATAAGCAAATAGAATAATTCCAAGGATATTCACTTATTTAGGAATATATTTCTATAGAAAATAGAGCTATTAATATAGTAATAATAATTTAAACATGATTTTAAATATTATTAAATAATTTTGATTTTTTTGTCTAGAAAAATAGAAACAATCCAAGTATTAGGTTTTTATATAAATACTCAAATCAATTTTAATATTTTTATCAAGTTGATTTATTTTTTTGAGTAAGCCATTTGCACTCAGATTCATATTCTATTTTAACAAAGTACATTTTAGGATAATAAATAAAATTAGAAATTTGTCACCTTGTGTTTAAATATATAGTTTAAAATGTATGTGTATCATATATATATATATATATATATATATATATATATATATATATATATGGTTTAAGATAACATGACTTGAAAAAAGCTATAAAGTTTCAGTTTAGACAGGAGGAATAAGTTTTAGTGGTCTCTTGAACAGCATTGTGATCATAGTTAATAATAATGTATATTTCACAGTTGCTAAAGGATTAGATTTTAAACATTTTTGCAAAAAAAAAAATTTGATAGGTAGATGAAGTGATTAATAGGTTAATTGACATGATTTAATTTTTCTACAATATATACTTGTATCAAAATGTTGTATATATAATTTTACCTGTCAATATTTTTAAATTTGTTAAAAAGATGACAGGATGTGTGTAGACAAAAAATTAGAATATTTTAAGTCATTTCTTGAAAATATTCTTTTTATTATAAGAAATATGAAACTTTCTCACAATTTCAGGAAAATACATGAATTAAGTCCTTGAAAAGGTTTCTGGAAAAGTCAATGTTAAAGTCTTTTAAAAGGTGACTTGATATGCAATGCCTAGTATATTAAAGAGTAAATATCTGAAGACTTGTAGTCTAAGTTATGCTCTTAGAATACACGCTAACAGTTATAAATCTACAACTTATAATACAGAAGACTCATAGTCTAAGTTAATGTAAGTAATTCCAAGAGATTTTTTTATTTATGTTTCTAAATTTTAATGCATAATTTAGTAATTATTCCAAATAAACCAAATCGCACCAGAGCGTTAACTTTTTTTTTTTACATTTTCATTGCAGCTCACACAACATAACCATTAAATAAATGCTTATTAAAAGTTAAATGAATTAACATTATGAAATAAGAAAAACTAACAATACACTTCATCAACACATTACTCAACTAATATTATTACTTGACATAACAAAAGTCCATTGGACCTTCCCCAGGAAAATACCTATAAATAAAAACATTATGAAAATTTTTACTTTTTAAACATTTAACCACCAGCTATTAAGTCCTGTATACAATCCCATTTTGAAGTGTAGTTTCAGGAAATTGTATTTTAGTAGATGATAGGAGGGTAACATACAAATATTTTACTTTCTATAAGACATACTATATTCAAAGATTTCACATAAATTAATATGGAAATCAATTTAAACATCAGTAGTTAAAATGTCTTGCAATGACTAAAAAGCCATTAGATTTCATAACACATAATTTTGATTCCTGACTTTAGTGCTTAGAAAGTGTCTCTTTAAAAGTAGGACAGTATTTTTTATTGGCTCTCTTCCTAAGAACTGAATAATCACCTTAACAAGGCAAACTAATCTTGTACCCACGCATTTTCTAAATTGTTACTTCCCTTTATATCAATTTGATACCCACAGATTAGAAGTTGTTAGGTGGTTAGATTTTGTATCAGAAGTTACTCAACCATTCAGAATTCAATTTGTTTATTATCTGAAACAAGACCATTGATTACAAAATCATATCACAGGTATGGAAGCCAAACAGTTATATCCTACAATCAAAAGGCAATTAGAATACATATTAATGCATTTTATTGGCTTAGAGGACTTACTGACAAAAGTGAACACTTTCAGATTTTATTTCATGCTTATACTTTTTTCCATTTCTCTGAACATGTCAGGGTTCACACATTTATTTAATTTCTAAGTATCTGAATTTATTTAACTTAAAAACAGTAAGAAAATGTGTTACTTTGTTTACAATAGCTACTGTAAACCAGGTGATATTCTAAGTACTTCACGAACATTAATTTTCAAAATTCTCTTAACAGCCCTAAAGGAGTGGGTGCTATCATTAGCCTCGTTTTAGATGAAAAAAACTGATGTACAGAGAAGTTAAGAATTGTGCTCATGCTTGCACAGCCAATTCCTGGCAGTATGATGCTTGAATCTGTGTTCTCATACTGTATCGCTGATTATTATTATTTTTTAAAAAAATATTTATTTTTTGGTTTTAGGTGGACACAATATCTTTATTTTATTTTTATGTGGTGGTGAGAATCGAACTCAGTGCCTCATGCATGCTAGATGAATGCACTACCACTTGAGCCACATCCCCAACCACCCCCTGCTGATTATTTTGACTTTCTCTATACTAGGCTATTATATGGTGATTGAACTTAAAGTTCTATGTAGACTTACGATTTCCTTTTGGAAAAATAAGTTGTGAGAGTTAAATATTAATGTATTTGACTTTAAAAGAATTGTTGTTCCAGAGGTCAGTATATGTTTTTTTCTATAAAAAGCAAAATAGTAATTACTTTTGGCTTTGTGGTCACAAGGTTTCTGTTGCAACTACTCTGATTTTCCTTGTACTGCAAAAATAGCCATGGACCATATGTCAACGAATGTGCATGGTTGTGTTGCAATAAAACTCCATTTGTAGGCAGGGATTTTATATAATTTCTATGTCATGAAATATTCTTCCTTTGATTATTTTCAACCATTAAAAAAATTCTTAGTTACTGAACTGTGCAAAAATAGGAAGCCAGCTGGATTTCCTCAGTGGGCCATGGTTTGCCGACTCCTATTGTAGACACTTGAGATGTATCAGTGAACTAAACAGACAAAAACTTTGACCTTACTCTAGTGGAAAGAATCCCCATTATCCTTTTTCCTTTCATTTGGAAAGATTTCAGGTCTAAATCATTCTACCAGGCCACATCAGAATTTCAGATTCCTGGAATTACGACTTAAAAATTTCAGGAGTGATCCCTGAAAGTTAAATAGTGATTAATTAAAACAATTAATGAATGAGTTGCTTATTGTTTCAAACATTAAGTAGATCCAGAATGTCCTCACAGAGAATAGTCATTATTGAAAAGAGGGTTAAATATTGTTTATATGGTATTTTAAGGATTTCCAGTGGGAAATCAGAGTCAACAGGTATGTTTAACACACTTCTTTCTGAGACTGACAGGCACATTCTAATCTATGTATATAAATGAATACATGAAAAATTACTTTTCTCCATGCCATCTTATACATTCAGCTGCTTTGATCAAAGGGCACATGTTGTCAGGATGCTTGACACCTAAGTGAATCAAATGGACTGTGTCTGTAGACCCTCCCTCTCTTCTCAAAGTGAATAAACTTGAAGGAGTGCTCACCCCATCAAGTTTGTCTTGTGTTTTTATCTCCCCACTAGATAGTGACTTCTCTAAATATTTGTAACCAAAGCACATAATTCAGTGCCTGACCTTGATCCAAAAATGTAAGTTCAATATGCATTGCAATTGGCCTTTAAAATAATTGAGATAGACCCTAAGGATTTGGCTTTGCTGGCATGAATTAAAAAAAACTAATGAGAAAAAAAGTGAGGGTGATTTTGAAGATGGTTACACACACACACTCACACACACACTCACACACACACACACAAGCACACACACATTACCAGTAATGATAGAAGCATCCCTAACTGAACAACTACCAGAAGCTTGACTGATCACTAACATTGTTCATATTCCTTACAGAATTCTTTAGGCCTTTTTAAAGATGAGAAAACTGAAGCTCAGAGAAAGTAAGTAATTTGCCCAATCATCAGAATAGTATCAAGGTGGACTCCTCATTGTCTGGAGAATACCTTCTCCTTGTGAATGTATCTTATAGATATAGCTTCTCCAAGGAGCCAACTCTGATCTACACCTTCCATATATTTATTTTATCATATCACAGAAATCATCAAAAGTTCCTACCTTCTAACTCTCCCAGCTACCCAACAAATGAAGAAGTGTGAGAATATGCTGGAAGCATAGACCGGTATCCTACTGGTCTACCACGCTTAGTTGTTAGTTCTAAGATCAAGGGACTGAATAGTGAGGCTGCTGAGAATTGTCACTATGATATTGACTGGTGAAAAGTAGAAGAGTCAATACATTTTAAGTCAACAAATAAATACAAGAGCTTTGAGTTTAACTATGAAAAATAGTTATGAAAATACAACAAAACCTTAAAGATTAAATTTGAATGGAAACTTGTTTTCCCTGTACCAGAAGGTATCAGCTTTGCTGCTGTGACAATAGAGCATTAGTCACGCTAGTGGTACTTTCAGGTGATAAATACAACAGGTATAAATCAGAATCATAATAATACTTGCAAATTTTAGTAACATAAAGTAAAATTACTCTCATTGTAAATGTGTTTATATTTTGTTTCAAGAAAATCCTTTTCATCATTATTATGTCATAAGTATTTATGCCTCTGTCATTCATCTAGAATTTCAGAAAATGCATGTATTTTCTATGTCCTTTTTCTTAACTTCCAAGATATGTCACAATACATGAATTAATAGTGATTTTAAAAAGAAAAAGAAAAGAAATGACATTTTGTTATAGGCAAGAGGGTGTTAACCAGAGGAAGAACTATCAGATGTAATGTAGATGACACAGTGAGTATATTCATTTTGCTGTAAATATTGGAGGGGTTTACCTGTTCACAAATAATATTAATGGAAACAGGGTTAGAACAATTTGCAACTTTACAAGTATAGCAGAAAGGCACTACATAAAGCTTACAGTAGCAGGGAAATGAAAAGAAAGAAATCCTAGGAAAGTGAAAAAAGTAAAAAAAAAAAAGCAACAAGAAAAATGCAAGGTAATATGGAGGATCAAAGAAATTACTAAGAGGTGAACTTGCTGAACAATGAAGAAAGGAGAGTTAGCAGCCCAGGTGGGCAGGGATGTCATAGAGATTGGAGATTCGGAGTTCAATATCTGTTGGACAGAAAAATACAAATCAAGAAGCATTCAAATCAGTACACATTCTATCTTATAATTCAGAGTTGTCAACAGAGTTCCACTTAAAAAAAAAAGAAAAGAAAAGAAAGAAAAAAGTTAGATCTCAAAAGAAATGTTTTCCCAAGGGAAAAACGTAAATTATAGTAATCTACCCCTTATAATTCAATTCAGTTTAATAATTATAAATGTGTAATTGGAGTAATAAGATGTTTTCTTTCTTTTATTTAATGAAGGTTTGTTCTTGTGCTAGGTAATGCACTAGTTTCAGAAATGTCAGAGTTTGAAGGGTAGAGCCTTATGTCAATAATAGAAGGTGAAAATATAACTGTATTCTGTACAAAATTGTCTCAACTGCCAGTGTAATTTGAGCTGGCAGCAGGTGTGAGAAGCAAGAAGACATTCACAACCTCTGGCAGGTTTTCTAAGCCCATGCCCTGGTTGGAACTTGGGGCGATTTGTTGCAATTTGCCACTAACAAAAAGTTGTGCTGTGGAATCTCCCCCAAATTTGTATTGCACACATGCAATCCACCAAGCCCTGTGCCTGGATCTGAGATACAAAGTTGAACAACACAGACACATTCCTGAATTCATGTAGTTTACAGTCAAAAAGGAAAGAGTAAATAATTATACCAGTTAATCCCAGTAGCAATACATACTATAGACTAGAAAAGGACCATAGGCAGAGACATCATATAACAGAGGGCTGGCTGTATTCTTGTCTGAGTGACCTAAGAAGACTTCCTCTGCAGAAAATGTAGAAGATGAACCCTGGAAATGAGATATCTAGGGTCTGGGGGTGGGGGAGGCAGGGTATATAATTGGGGCACCCAAAGCTGTGAAATGAACATGTGCAAAAGCCCCTGGGGCAGAAAAGAACTTAGTATCTTCTAGGAACTGAAAAAAGGGGTGTGTGCCAGAGACAGTGGAGAAGGGGCTGTCCAAATCACAGGGGAAACTGTAGACCCAGCTGAGGATTAATGACCATGTAGACTAGTTCTGTAGTGGAAAAAATCAGCATGCTTTTTTAGTGGAACTGAGAAAAGAAGCAATACAATTATGGAAATACTGCTGCCTTTGAAATCATAAACCTAAAGCAGGTCCTAGCTCCACTTTAACAGGGTCCTGCATCAATAAAATGGGCTAATAATCATAGTACTACTTCCTAAGGTTTGGGCAAATATCAGTTGAAATATTGAGGGGGGAAAAACAACAATAGAATGCTATTTAAAAACAATAGAATGCTATTTAAAAATGGATTTATTATTAATTTTGAAAGATGCTTTAAGCAAAATTTACCTGAATACACTTTGCCTATTAAGAAAACTCTAGGGCATATTTGCATATTTCACTGACAGCACAGAAATAGCCAGAGACTTTTAAGACCAGAAGAATGAAACTGAAGAGATTCAAAGGTGAAATCAAGGGCATCAGCAAGAAGTGGGAAAATTAGAATTTCCGATGGCTTTCAGCAACTTACATTTAATCTTTCAAAGGGGAATGATGGCCTTTTTAGGTCTAAAAGTCCTTCGTTTCTTCCTTGCATAGATAATAGTCACTCTTCTTTTTAATCTCATGTCCTCCAGCGCAGAGGTTTCCTTTGCTGCTATTTCCAAAGGTCTCCCATTTACAATTGCCTGGCTTCTTTGCTCCCAGAGCGCCTGGGAGTGGTCTGGTAAATTGCACCCGTGCAGGGACTCTGAACTTCTCAGAGCTCAGCTGGGCCACCCACCGTATGGAGACCGGCTCACTGGAGGCTGCAGAGAAGTGAACTGAAGAATTACAGTCGGTTCCACTTCCCTGCCTTATGTGCCTTCAGGTGCCTCTGAAGACAGGCGAGGCCAGTGAAATGGAGAGGAGGAGGAAGAGAGAAAGCATCAATATCCAAGAAGAAAGAGCCCTTGAAAATGTAGAAGCGTTGTTGAAAAATGTGGCTAGACAGATTTGTGTGTGTGTGTGTGTGTGTTCACAAACCTCATATTGTTGGTTGCTGTACAGTAACTTCTGAGACATTTTTTTCATTGGCTAAAGGTCTGTTTTGTACATGAGGGTGGGGATGGGATGGTCATCAATTCAGAATCTGGCACTGAATGAGGAATTATTGCATTAAGAGGGTCCATTTGTTGCCAAAAAGAAAATAGTCTTATTTCTAAATCTTGCTTAGAACAAAGCAGCAGGCTACTGTTTGGCCCTGATGCTTAGCCATCCCTCAAAACCAACCCCACCAGAGCATCCTGTGCAAAAGAAAGATGCAGGTTGGAAGAAAGAATGCTAAATCCGTGAGTCAGGGAAGGAAACTTTGAAGGAGATACTTTAATGCTGTCAGAAGTACAGCAGACTCTCAGCACTTGCTATTCCATGTGCATTAACAGGGGTTAATTGATACTGTGAGGAATCCTAGTCAGTATGGGTGTATTACAGAGACAGAAGTGTGTGTCTACTAGCACAAACAAATTTGGTGGATTGGTTGCTATAGCAACAGTACCATCACTGTCAGTGGCAATTTCTGTAACCTCCCTCTCTCAAGGTTTTTACAAGCATTCACTCCAAAATAGCAAGAGGGAGAGACAGAGAGATGTAATAGGAGGTACAAATGAAAAGCTTAAGTTATAATGCAACTATCTTAAACAACTCTGTTGCATAATTATTATGACCTAAAAGTCAGACAGATGTGGGTTCAAATGCCACCTCAACCACTTACAAGCTGTCTCTCTTTGGCTAATTTACTTAAGCTATTTTCAGATTTCCTTTCTATAAAATGCACCTAATAATATCTACTTCAGTGCAGCTGCACATGTTGAAATTATGTATCTACAACATCTAGTCTAGAACCTGGCTATGAATATTTAATAATTGATAGTTTTTATTTTTATAGGTATAGTTCTATTTATGTCTGATATGCCTTTATTTTCACTTGTTAGGCAGGACTGCTAATTCAATATGATACGTCCATTCTAGAATTGGGCTTCCCACACCCTGAGTCCCAGTGTTCTTCTAATAATGATAATGCTTCAAGCATTATGCATTGCATTCACTGTTTTATGTTTTGTATTATATTCATTTTATCCACCTTTGAGTTACTTACAGAGCCTACCTAGCTAGTGCTGGAGTCTCTTCTGTCTTCTTCCATATCAATAATCAGAAAAGTTAGAAAAATCATGGTGAATTCACATCAAATAGCTTTATTGAGTTGTGCAATTCTCCCATGTAACTATATAATTCAATGGGATTGTTATATTCAGAGTTAAGCAGCCATCATCACAATCAATTTTAAGATATTTTATCATCCTTCTATTCCCCTTCAAAAAAATCCAAACCTGTTATCAATCAGCCCCCATTCCTCACCACCACCACCACTGCCATCTCCCCATCCCAGCATTGGGTACCATTAGTCTATATTCTGTCTCCATAGATTTGCTTACTCTGGACACTTAACCATAAATGGAATCGTACATTATGTGGTATTTTTTGACTAGTTTCTTTCATGTAGCAAAATGAATGCAAAATTCATCAAGTTGTGGCATGTAACAGTACTTTGCTTCTCTTTATGGCTGAATAATGATATATATGAATATTCATTTGTTGATGGACACTTGGGTTGTTTCCATATTTTGCTATTATGAATTATGCTGCTGTAGGTACCTATGTACAAGTTTTTATATAGTAATATGCTTTCATTTCTCTTGGGTATATACCTATGAGTAGAATTACTGGCTCATATGGTAACTCAGTTAATATTCAACAATTTTTTGGAACTTCCATATGGTTTTCCAAAGTAGCTGCACCAATTCACATTCCCACCAGCAGCCTTTGAGGTTCTAATTTCTCCACAGCCTCGTCAACACTTATTAGCTCTCTTTTTCTTATAGCCATCCTTGTGGGTGTGAAGTGCTATCTCATTATGGTTTGCATTTCCTTATTGACTACTCATGTTGAGCATCTTTTTTAAGTCATTTTTTTAATTTGCTCTAATTAGTTATACATAACAGTAGAATGCATTTGGACACATCATACGTAAACGGAGTACAACTTCTCACTCCTCTATTTGTATACAATGTAAAATCATACCGGTTGTGTAATCATATAGGTACATAGGGTAATAATTTCAATTCATTCAAATATACTTCCTACCCCCATATCCCCTCCCCTTCCTTCACTCCCCTCTGTCTAACCCCAAATACTTCTATTCTTCCCTAGCACACACACTTTTATTGTGAATTAGCATCTGCATATCAGAGAAAACATTCAGCCATTGGTTTTTGGATTGGCTTATTTCGCTTAGCAAGATATTCTCCAGTTCCATCCATATACCTGAAAATGCCATAATTTCATTCTTCTTTAAGGTTGAGTAATATTCTATTGTGTATATATACCACATTTTCTTTATCCATTTATCTGTTGAAGGATACTTAGGTTGGTTCCATAATTTAGCTATTGTGAATTGAGCTGCTATAAGCATTGATATGGCTGCATCACTGTAGTATGCTGATTTTAGGTCCTTTGGGTATAAACTGAGGAGTGGGATAACTGGGTCAAATGGTTGTTCTATTCCATGTTTTCAGAGGACTCTCCATACTGCTTTCCAGAGTGGTTGCACCAATTTGCAAGTCCCACCAACAATGTCTGAGTGTACCTTTTCCCTCACATACTTGCCAACATTGATTATTGCTTGTGTTTTTGATAATTGCCATTCTGACTGGAGTGAAATGAAATCTTACAGTAGTTTTGACCATGTTTTCTTGAAAAAATATTTTGGCCATTTTTTTAAGTTGTATTATTCATCTTTTTATTATTGAATTATAAGAGTCCTTTAAGTGTTTTTCGTAAGGCTTCTTATGGTTCCTAAATCACAACGGGGGCTACTTTTTGCAGGAATTCAGTGTTCTTTTTGGCAAAATTAGGAATAAAATGCATGCAGCTATATATTGGGAATTTTTCTCGATTTTTTATATCATATGACATGTGATACATATGGCTGTTAAAAAATCTTGGTGTTTGGCATGACAGAGAAAAAGACCTATGAAGCACAAGGTATGAGAATCATTACTATGGTATATAAGAAAATGACTGTTGGTAACATTTTTTTTAACTGGTTGCTCAAAACTATTGGTAACATTTTGATGATGATGTTGTTTGTTTTCTTCTTTGTCTGATTATCTTGACTTTGTTGACTAAAGCATTGTATCTCCCAAATGGTAGCGTGGACTTGGTTAAGCAAATCTCTTATTTAAAGAAAAAATATTTTTTATTCAAGTTATGTACTTAAATGTCCTTAAAGGTACATAAGAAGTATTTATTCCAACAATGCTTATGTAATAATTATTCTAGGGAAATGAAGTGGAATTCTTTGACTGTCAAGATAGTGATAACTCATAAGAAATACTGCAGAATAAAAAGAAATATGTCAAAAGAAAACAAAATGGAAAAAAAAATAGAAGCTCTCGGTTTAATAGTGATGCAAAAGCGTTCCTTGTGGGGATCAGCAGGAAACAGCAAAGCACAGGATTTTCCGTCATGGCTGAGACTCGGCTGAGAGCTTCACTACACACATCGCCAAGACATGGAAAAGCTAAATTCATCATGAGAATGACTTGTGCCGCTTGTCTTTCCCTTGATACAGTGTCCCTGCAGTTTTCCTTAGAGACAAAACAAAACAAAAAACAAAATCTTACAACTCTTGATAAGAAATTACTTTGTATTCCTCTACTTAAGTTTGGTAATATTACTTTACTAACTTTAGTTTGGAGTGTGTGGATATGGGGAACAGTCAGCAAATTGATCCCCAGACTTCATGCTTATGTTTCAGGACAGAACCATTTCCATTTTACTCTCTGTTAAAAGATTTAGCTTAGTGGTAGAGCAGTTGCCTAGCACCTGTGAGGCACTGGGTTCAATCCTCAGCACCACATGAAAATAAATAAAATAAAGGTATTGTATCCATCTACAACTAAAAAAAAAAAAAATTAAAACAAAAAGATTTACCTCTCAGTTACATGACAAAGAAAACTCTGGGCCCCCATCATAGCTCTGAATGCAAGGTGGTAGTGATTTTAGTGAGGATGTGGTAAATTTCTAGTGTTTATGATGCATTATCAACAGATACCAAGAAAGCAGATAACTTCTCAATGAATCACTTTTTCTTTTTTTCTTTTAGAAGGCATCTTCTTCTCTTGGCCAAAGTCTTATTAGAGAAGGTACTTAATTCTAGACTCTTGAGACACCTAGAATCCTGACAAACTTCCAATGCTGCTCAGGCATTCTTATCTTCAAAATTTAGAAGGACAGAAAGCAGACAATACAAAACTGAAGTGTTTAAATACCATCCTTAATGCATTCGAACAAATTTAAGGCTTGGGATTTTTCCAGAGTTAGGGAGCAGCGAATTACTCCAGCAACAAGTAGTCTAGCTACAGTAAAAATCCATTCTATGGAAAGGGGCATCCTGTGTGCATAAAAGAGGTCCTCAAGGCTTCCATCAATGGAGGCAAACTAGTAGTTCAAGTTTTAGAAAACAATAGCCTTTTTGACCTAGAAAGAATAATCTTGTCCTGGTTGTCCTAGAAAGAATTTGGCTAGAGAGTGCTTCCATTTTTTTTTTTTTTTTAATGAAAGGAAACTAGTTTCAAAGCATGAGAAACATTTAAGATTTCTGAAAATTCATGTCAGTGAATTTATAAATGCTAATTAGAGCCTGTCACAAAAGTTTATGGGAGTCGCTTGTCTACATAAGCTGTATCTGTTCTTATTTCTCCTAATTTCCCTTCCTCCCTTACAATATCATTGTCCATGAACACTTACTGCATGTGTACAGTATCTTGAGCAACAGAGGAGTCAATAAGGAATAGTTCTGTCCATCTTCCATAGCCTCCATACAGAGCCCGGTTGATAGATTGCTGTAAAGTGCAGCATTATTTGGTGAAATTAAGATCTTTTCTCAAGTTTTACCATGAGGGTTCTGTCTCAAGTGTCAATTCTCAAAAATGAGTGTGAAGACTTTTTGGTCCTTTCCAGGCTATGTTCCTGTTGGGTGGACAGTTCTATTAAAGAGGGCTGTATTAGTCTGCTGGGCTGCCATTTGCAAAATACCACCAACTGGGTGATTGATTGGAGGCCAGAAGTTCAAGACCAAGGTTCAAGACCAGAGGTTCAAGACCTTGATTTCTGGGGAGGCCACTCGCTCTCCCTGGCTCCCAGGCCTTTCCTCTATGTCCTCACATAGTCTTTCCTTGGTATTTGTAGGAGAGATCTCTTGTCTCTACCGCTTCTTACAAGCACACCAATCCTGTTGGATTAGGCCCCTTCTCATAACTTTAACTACCTCCTTAAAGGTACATACAATGTCACATTGAGGTTTATGGCTCCAGCATATGAATTTGGAGCAGACACAATTAAATTCATCACAAAAGTCAGAAATAGGACATTGGGAACTAAAAAAAAAAATAGATTAGGAAAACTAACTGAAATGTTACTTTTCACCTATATCTGTATAGGCAAAGTTATACAGGCAGGTGAGCAATTATCTAAGTCAGCAACATATTAATATCTCTTTCAGTAATGCAAAACTGTAAGTGAAAAAAAAAGATACACTCCCTCTTTCTTCCATCCCAGAAAAATCTTGTGTTAACCAGTAGTTCTCTTAAGAATCAACCACAGAATAAAAATTTAAAAAATCAACCACAGAGACGTTTTATAAAAATATATCTTTCCCATCCCAATCTCAGAGATGTTAAATAAATTGGTCTAGAATATGGTCCCAGGAACCTGCATATTTAGTAAGAATCCCAGATGATTTTAACTTCCATTGGGTTTTGGACCACACTTTGAAAATCACAGATCTAACATAATTATTTCTGTTTTCCAATTTGCTACATATCTGTAGAAGATAGGAGAAGCTGTTAACAGCAGTTTATTCTAAGTTTGGAGAAAATTTGTTGCAAAATTAAAAGAAATCTGATTAGTAGACATGAGAAAAGGGGAAATGAGTACTGGGAAAGTTATCAGAATTACCAGTCTCTAGGGAACTTATTGCCTGGAAATAAAACTCGGATACCATTGCACTAGATTTTCAAGCCACAGTATAAAGTCCACAACTCACCCTCAGGGAATGCAGTAAACTTTCCCCAAAATCATTTGTTTGTGCATCTCAAAGAGCTGATGATTGAAAGGGTGTTCCTGCTGATTAACTGGTGGGTGGGTCCCCAGGCCTCTCCAGAAGCCCTTTCAGACAGGGACATTGGGAGGACCTCCACACACCACAGAGCCCTGGAGCTGGAATTTGGGCTGTCTTTGGCACCTGCCCCTCCAGGGTTGGTGAAACAGCAAAGAACAGAAAGAAGTGACTCCCCAAGGAGAGGCAAAGCAAAAGAAGAGGAAGATAAGAGATTCCTATTTCACCCACAGCAGCAGGGGTCCCTAAGCTGGATCCCACAAGCCACACCTCATTGTCTCCACAATACAAACCCCCAGGGCCTGCCTCACTCCCCAGCAACAGATCTATCCCCCAAATAACGAATTCTCCCTTTACCTTAGCCCCAGGATGATTTGATAGAATTATTCTTGCCCTAAAAGTGAATTCTGGGCGTTTCTAGAAGGCCTTTTCTTAAAGATGAACACCTATTTGTTGGCATGAATATTCCAGGAGATGCTTGAAATAAGATCCAGTTGCAAACTAACTTTCCCCCTGTCTCCCTGCATGGCCACTCCCACAGTGACTCTCCAAGTGGAAACCCTGCTTGGCTGGAGGCTGGCTTCAGTTCCTCCCAGGGAGCTTTACAGTTTCCCCTCAAGAAATCTCTCCCTGGAGTTGGAGTAGGGTGAAATTGGGATCTGATCCTGAGGTGGAGACCTGGCCATTGTCCCTCTCAACATCATCTTGAATGACTGAACTCCTTTCCTGAGAATGTCATTTTGTTAAAATAGGTGACTTTCAGAGACATGATTTTAGTGGGATATACTGTATCCTTCTGAATTTGAATTTTTATTATCATTTTGTGATCTTGTACATTCCTATACTTTTTCTTGCGGGGTGGGGGGGGAGGAGGGCAGGTACCAGCGTTTCTTCAGGTCAGGAAGTCACTCATCTCTTCCAAACACCAGCCAGATGGGAGGGGTAGGAGACGTAGGAGACACACAGAGAGAAGTCTCAGTAATGAGATTGGTCCTCAGGAGGCAGCATAGTGTAATAATTGGACTTTCTTAGGGGCTTAAATGCAGGCATTACTTACCAGTCCATCACTAGGGCGAGAGTGACTCTTTGTCTCCTTTCTTCACTAGGCTACACAGAGCCCGAATGGCTCCTCTGTGACAGGCTGCACAGAACAGCTTCCCTCTGGATCAAGGAGAACAGCTTTCTCCTATCACACAAATACTGGTTGTCCTCCTCTATAGCAAGCAGCTGTGCTAGTGAGCTACTTGCAGGTGGGCAGGTGGGAGGATTAGTGTGAGAGGTAATTCTTGCCATGCAACTTCCTCACAGGGGTATGGTGAGGATTAATGAGATGCTATTTCCATTGCAATTTATACTCTTCAGAAGAAAAGCACCGAGTACTAGGTATTAGAATTTGGGATTATATAGGTAATCAAGCAGAGAAGATATTCAACTGCTTCTAGTTACAAAAGCAAGCTTTTCTCTGGGAGGTGGGGAAGGAGGGGAAAATGCATGAGTATAAAAGCAACTAGAAGGCATTGTTCCTCATGAAACCAAGGACCAAGAATGAGCATCAAGTGAAGATGCTGGCCATTGAGGCTGTGAGCTAAGCCCGCGGCGGGGGGATTTCATGGAGTTGGATGAAAGCCTCAAGGCTTGTTAGTGCTATCTGCCTCTGTCACCATCAGCCAGTCTGCAGCTTTGGTGAGTGCAGGAATATGGCAAAAGCATTAGCAAACTACTCATCCACATGCTGGAGGACACGGTCCCATTCTGGAATGAGTATATGACAGGGAAGAATTGCAGTGGCCCCTGTAAGCTACAGGGACCAAAATGAGGAGCAGAGGGGTGGGGAGATGGTCAATTACAGTTGCAGTGTGTAAAGCCACAGCCATTAAGATGGCCACACATGTAGGAAGTGACAGAATTGGAATGTAATTCAAATTTCAGAGCTTTCAATGTTAAAGTCCTGGTTTCTTCTATTTACTATAGTGTGACTCCAGTGGTTTCCCTGCCTCAGGAAAAATATGAGATCATTTCAGAAGGTATAGGAGAAATCATTTTAAATTTATTTATTTTTTATTTATTTTTTTTTTTTAATTTTTTTTTTTATTGGTTGTTCAAAACATTATAAAGCTCTTCACATATCATATTTCATACATTAGATTCAAGTTGGTTATGAACTCCCAATTTTACCCCAAATTTTAATAGTTAGGTTGGGTATTATTGTAGTTTAGTACAAGTTAGAAATAAAATACAATTAATTGATGGAACCTGTGATTTCATAAATATAGTTACTTAGAACAATAGTTCTCAAAAAAAATTGATGTTTGGTCCTACCCTAGATCATTAAATCAGGATCTCTATCCCACAAATTACATAAAAGTTCTTATAGCTTGCACTGAAACCACTAGGGTAGGCTGGGATATTTTTTTGAAAAGCATTTTAAGTGAAAAATCATGAAATAAATAATATCATAGTATCTACATACATAAGGTAAAAAATCATAAAGGTCCTATGCCATAATTTTAATGGGATATGTTTTATCCTTCAGAACTTGAATTTTCATTATTATTTCTGATCTTGTGTCTGCACTTTTTATTGTGCAGCAAGTACCAGTTTCCTTAAGTTAGGAACTCACTCAGCCAGATGAGCAACTGAAATTTGCTAAATATTGCACTAGGTCAGCTGGGCATGGTAGCGCTCACCTGTAATCCCAGTGAGTTAGGAGACTGAGGCAGGAGAATCACTAGTTTGAAGCCTGCAATTTATTGAGATCCTAAACAACTTACAAAGACACTGTCTCAAATGAAAAAGGGCAGAGGGTATAGCTCAGTGGTAAAGTATCCCTGAGTTCAATCCTCAGTACTTAAAAAAAAGAAAAATTGACTCTATTATGGTTAGCTCCTGATCTATGAGACAACACATATTTCAAACAACAAACAGAAAAGCAGAGATACCCAACAAAAACAGTGAATGGGGTGATCATGACAAGAGCAAAGCTAATTATTTGGGCATACTCAAGTGGGGATAAAAAAATAAGAGTTTGGGGGTATTGCATGCTAAAAGTAACTGGTTATATTTGAGAGTTAGTCAATATGACCATGTTAGTCTGTTTTCCATTGCTGTAACAAAATACCTGTAACAAAAAAAAAAAAGAAAGAAAGGTTTGTTTTGGCCTGTCTTAGAGGTTTCAGTCCATGGTTGGTCAGCCCTGTTTCTTTTGGTCCTGAGGTAAAGCAGCTCATCATGGACTGGAGCATGTGATGGAGGATGCTGTTCTCTTCATGGTAGCCAGGAAATAAAAGAAAGCAAGGAAGACACTGGCACCCCACAATTCCCTTCAAGTGTATACCCTCAGTAAACTAAAACTTCCCATTAGGTCCCACCTCTTAAAAGTTTACACTTTTTGACAACCTCTCTCCCATTCCCACTGACTTGATCTTCAAACAGATATGAAAAAAAGATACAAAGAATCTATAACATGTTCCTGGGTAAGTGAATGACAAGTGACATTTTTCATTTGTTTGTTCTTTTATTCATCATATCTTCTTTCATGCAACAAGCATTTATTGAGTACTTACTGTGAACCAAGTCCTTTTTGCTTTTAACTATAGACAGAAATTTCCTTAGTGATCATGCTCCTTCGCTACATTATGACCAAGGAAATCTTGCAGTTACATCCATTGTAATAAAACCGGATAATGCATATGACTGTTCATTCTCTAGTCGCTACACAGCCAGACTCTGGTGGGATGAAGAGGGTGGCTCCAAAGGCAGAAGATGGGATGCTAAGGCACTTTCAGCCACATCTGAGAGTCACAGATAAGTTGTGTGAGAAAACTCTAGAGACATTCCTGTGTGAAATGGAGGAAATAAAACCCATCCTGAGGCACTGGAAAAGGTACCCGAGCCCCCTTTCCTCTACTCTTTCATCTGTTAAATGGGGATAATGATACTTTGTGTTTACCTACCTTAGAGAGGCATTATCAGGTCTATTTAAAGGCTCTTCCCATGAAAGCTGCTGTGTAATTACCAAGAACAGCTATGATAAAGAAACCTAAATACAACAGCAAATCAGCTGGAACCAATTCTCAAGGGAGTTTACTTCTCTGGAAAATTTTAAGAACAGGGTAGCAGCTCTCCTTTGGTGAGCCCCAGGTATCAGTGTGGCTGGAAGTTCAGGGAAGGCTAGCTGACTTTTTGAGGTCTCCTCCTGGCCAAGGACTCAGGATCTTCCTCTATACTTTTCCCTATGCTGTAAGCAAAATTTCCTTTTGAAGTTTCTTTTTCAAGTTTTTTTATTTTTTCAGATCTTGACTCACAAATTGTTTTGTACCCTAAATGAATTTCAAACAGGGCATTTACCTATGAGAGGAGAGAGAGAGAGAGAGAGAGAGAGAGAGAGAGAGAGAGAGAGAGAGAGAGAGAGAGAAGAGAAAAGAAAGTTTACATCATTTTATAGATGATGGATAATGAAGAATTTGCCAATGATTTTTAAGAAGAGGATCATTAACGTTAGACTTCGCTAAAATGTATTGACAAATTATGTAGGGTAGCTGGGTGTCGAGGTGCCACCCATAATCACAGTGACTCAGGAGGCTGAGTCAGGAGGATCACAAGTTCAAGCCCAGTCTTATAACTGAGTAAGACCCTGTTACAAACTTTAAAAAAAAAGAGAAGGACCAGGAATGTAGCTCAGTGGTCAGTGGTACAAAGCCCTGGGTTCAATTAAAAAAAAAAAGTAGAAAAAGTAGATTAAATAGGCATAGAAAGCAGGGACACCATCATTACGCACTTGAGAGAGCCACCCCAGACAGAGCAGGCTGATGGCAGCTTGATTGGAGTGAAGAGAGAGATTTAAGAAACACTGCAGCTATTAAATTCACAGAATGGAGCGGCATACCCTACAGTTTGGTGAGGTGGAGATGACCTTACTTGAAAGATCTGGCAGCCCAGAGAGTGAATGGTTTGAATTTGTCAGTGAAGTCCAGATCAATACAGTTGCAAGAAGCCAGTGATTTTAGATTTTTGTTAAACTTACTTATACATATTCTGGCTGTTTATAATCAGTGTAACATATGGTATCTAAAAGTCTTCAAAGAGATCAAAATTCCAATGATTGTTTCCAAATGAGAGCATTGTAAGGTTAATAATTGTGCATTATAATAATGGCTTTCATTTGTCAATGGCTTACTATGGGAACTTCGTAAATATTTTCCATATGTAGCCTAGATATCATTAGGGCTTCCCAGATCTGGAATTATTGTCACAAATGCCTCCAGTCCAATGGCTTGAGGAAATCCAAACCCATTGCTATTTACTAAATGTTTATGTCCTTCCCTCTCAAGATTGATATGTGACGCCCTAATCCCCAGTGGAACAGAACCTGGATATGGGACCTTTGGGGGGATAGTTAGGTCATGAGGGTATGCCCTTGCAAGGGATTAGTGTCCTCATGAGATAGGAAAGAGCTTGTTATCTCCTCCTACCATGTCAGCACATAAATAGGAAGCTGGCCCTATCCAGAAACTAAATCTGCTGGCACTCTGACCTTGTACTTCCCAGCCTTCAAAAACTATAAAAAACAAATGTCCATTGCTTACACCACCCAGTCCAAGGTATTTTTGTTACAGCAGCCTAAACTGACTTACATACCTATCCTCCTGTCTGTGAACTGGTGGAGACGTGTTTCCTTGGCTTTTCCTGCCTCCCAGATCACTCTCATACATCACTGACATGCTACCAGACATGAAATTGCCCATTAATGCTTTTATAAAATACTCAGCCATCATGAGTTTGGTTGAGGGCTCTGAAACTGCAAGGTCATGGGGAAGAGCCATAATTTGTTGAAATCTTCCTCAGCCTCTCCCTACTGGATGGCATTGAAATCATCAAGGTTTTTTTCTCCTTTTGCTGGGTAGAGATACTCATCTTTCAAGGTGTCAGCAGCACAAAGGACCTGGGTCTAGAAGGTGGCTTTGGTCACAGTAGTAACCACTTACTTACCCATTACACCTTAATGATTTCATTAGACCTCACAACATTCTTCTAAGATTATTCCCACTTTACAGATGAGGCAACTAAGGCTATGAGTCATCCCAAGGATATAAGCACAACTAGTGGTAGAAAGAGAGTTTACATCCAGGTCTAACTGACTCCTAACTTGAAATTGGCTTGAATTTTGAAAGATGTTGTAATGATTATCTACTCTGGTTTACTTTGCCTCTTTAAAACTACTGTTTCTCTATTAAATTTTTGTTTCCAAAAAAGAAGGCCATATATAGAGAATTATAAAGTAAAAATCTCAGTGATTTAGTATCATTTCAGAGAGAATGAGTTAGGATCATTAGAAAAATATCTAAACACAGGAAATACAATTCTTTATAATTTTTAAATTTAATTTTATTTGTACTAGTTCTTTTTAGTTGTGCATAACATTAGGATTCATTTTGACATAAAAGCATAGAATACAATTTGCTCTAATGCAATACTTCCCCTCTTCTTTTACTCCTTCCCACCCTGTTCCCTTCCCTCCATTCTACTAATTTTTTGCTACTTACTTATAGGGTTTTTTAAATTAGTGCCTTGTGCCTTTATTATTTTCAAGTAATAAAATTTGAATGGGGATATAGGCCACCTCTCTGATAAATTTTGCAAATTGCACAAAGGAATGGCTAGTACTGATGGTGACAATGATGATGGCATTGCTGCTGCTGCTGAGAACTAGCTTTGGGTTAGCACTGATTTAAATGTTCTGCATGTGTTATTTCTTTTAAACCTAAAAATTAAAAACGTCTATGTCTTAGGACTATTGTTTCCCTATTTTCTAAACAAGATTAAATAGGGACAAAGAGATGGGCTAAAACTCACTCACCTCAGAAGAGATGAAGCTAGGCATCTTACTTTAGCTCTGAAGCTTGCACTTCTTGCCTAAAACCAAAGGAAGAGGGAATTCAATGCCACGAAGAACAGGGGATTCAGGCCTTGTTCTCACTATGATCATGAATGCTTACAACAATATCTGGAACATAGAGCTCAGTTAACAATTTCTAAATAATAAATGAATTGAAACAAAATGTCTAAATCAGGAGAGAACATAAAAACCTTAAAAATACCTATTTGTTCAGAGCTGTTGGAAATACTTTAGTTAGAGGAAATACAAGATATGAAAATTTTGACTTGAAAACATTGCTTTTTTAAAAAAAAATCCATGTTTGTAACTAGTTGGAAGCAAAAATGCTTTGTGACTCCCTTAAAAGACTACAATGATTTTAAGAGACTGTAAAAGGAAAAAAAATGTATTTGTTATCTGTCATATCACATGTGTTACAATGTGTATAATTTTGACCTTCACATTTTCAAAGGAACTGAGATAGTCTAAAGTGTACTAAAAGGCAGTGACCAGGATAGTGAGGAAAATTTAAGCTTTTTCAGAGAGAAATATGAGTTTTCAACATGGAGAAGAGGATATTTGGCAAGTATCTCCAACATTTGAATTTCTGCATGCTTCTCTGGGGAAGACATAGGTAGGTTATTCAGCCCAGCACATGGAGAAAAAAAAATCGAATTCAACTATCCAACGACCTTCAATAATAGAGTAAAAAACTAAGATCCATTTCATTATAAACTTCAAAACTCTATTATCTTTAATAATAGAGTATAAGACTAAGGTTTTGAAAAACTAAGGTTCATTTCATTATAAACTTGTCTACATAGATAAAGACTACTACTTATAAATTCTTAGCAGAATTTCTACATTACACAGAGAAATGGAAAAAGTTAGTGAGTGGCTCCAGGTCCAGCAATGTGTTAGAATCAACTGGAAGTTTGTGGGACAATTTTAAAGCCTCATCCCACTGAATCATAATCTTTCAGCATTGGAAACTGACAATCTATCAAGAACTTTAAAATTTTAATCCCCTTAGATGACTCTAGTGAACTGCCAAAGTTGGACAACACTGAACTAGAGTACCACAATTTTTTCCCTCTAACTCTGTGATTTGATAATTCTTACAGCATTGTGAAAGAACTTCATCTATAAATGAATGAGAATTATCTGTAGTCTGTAAAGTGAATATGGTCTAACCCCGCAGAGGTAGCTCTAAAGTGCCTGCTAACCAGTTGATTTCTTAAGTAGATTAAAATTCCTTCTTGCAATCTAGTGAATGAAAACTTTCTTCATGTATCATGGAAAGGATAACTTTATCTGGCCTGTTTCCCAACTATTAAGGTTCCAAATCACTGAAATATAAATAAATGAGATTTTACCATATCTAAACACCAGTATGATGAAAAATTTGTTTACACCGGGAGGTTTTAGGTCATCCTTCAATCATTCATCCCCGGAACCAAAGTAGGTATGCTCCTGAGCATACATGCACACATGCGCACAGATACCCAAATGTGACACTTGGTAAATGTTGGGCAATTACTGAGATGGAACAAAGGAGACCTTCAAATTCCATCGCCATTTTAACCTTATATTTTTGGATCTAAAAAATCTAAGAACTCAAGTCAAAGGCATACAAATAATATTACTGATCATGCTGTACTCAGCTTCATGTTTAAATTTCTCTAATTTCTTATCTTCTAAATACATTACTTTGGTCCCAGTGGTGCTAAAATGAGGAATGAGAGCAATATTTTTAAAGTAATAAAAAGCTATGAAAAGTACATATTAATTTTGACTAAATTGATTCCCTATATAAAGAGCATATGTTGCCCTATGAAGGAGCTCTAATTATGGCAAGAAGGCTACATTTGTAGATTTTGCCTAATCTAAAATTAAACCTGTAAAGCTTTGCTGGAATTATATAAGAAAAGAATAATGGAAACCCCCTTCAACACAGTTAGATTTTCTTAATTTTATTTTTTCAATTCACGTGCTATTGTTTCACGGTATGTTCAGATTGAAGTTCACACATAGCAAATAAATGGCATGATAATCAGAGGTTCGATATCCAATACACATTCATTATTATCTGTCATTATTGTCATTGTCGCTATTATAATTGTGCATGGTAAAAAGAATGAAAGCTTTTCCACGGGAATTATTCACGTGTATTACTTTCTAGGAGTAATTGAATAGTTGACGTTGCATTTTTGTCAAAGTAAAATATGGGATGGTTTTTCTCATTTGTATTTTTCTTCAGCAAGAAGAAATGTGGAATAATCTCTGTTAGGTTCCTTTTTCTTTGGATCCAGGGTCTCATAGTTTCATGCAATGCTAAAATGTATGTGTTTTAAATGACAACTATGGGAACTTTCTCACTCCTCTGTAAAATGACCTGCCACGTTACGGGCTGTTTTGAGAGTCAGTAGGGAAAATGGCAAGAAAACCTCTCAAGTGTGTTTCGCTGTCTATGTGTTCTTCCTTCTGTATCACGAACTTCCCACAAGCTTTGTCCTATTTGGGGTTTCTGTGTGGTTCACCCTCACACAATACAGCTTGAAGCTTTATTTAGAATTAAATAATATAAATGCTGGTTTGGACAATTGTGTAACACAGGCTTTTGAGACAAAAGACTCCAAGTAAAATGCCATAACAAATTGGATGATGATACAATACTGCAAAAAATTTGGGCTGTGTCTTTAGTCACTAAGAAGGCCATACATAATGCACTCGAAGCACGGACCCTTCACAGAAAACACAACCCATGAGGGTAGGTGGGAGTTCCTTTTCTTCCATAAAATCTACCACATTCCCTGCAGAGACCCACATGGTTTAGGGATTTGTTTTAGTTATGTGGGGTCTTGCTGTGCTGCTAGGCTAGCCAGCCTGGTAGCATTATGTCATTGCTACCAGGGAGGAGGTGTTTACCTTTGACAAACTATACAGTGGCTTATGTGTTGAAGGCCTCAGGCCAGTTTGCAGAGGACAGATGGAAATGGCTGGCTTTTTAGGCAGAGAGGGCAAAGACTCGAGATCCTCTTCTCATCCACAAACAAGGGCAGCAAATCACGAGTGAGATTGGTCCAAGGAAGCCAGTTTTATCAACTACTGATACAAACTTATAAACATACTTGAGCCACGTGCTTACGTCCTTGTCATTCATCGAGTACATTTTGAAGCAGTACATTTATTTATGAATTAAAACAGATACTATTATGATGTTTCTGTCATGATCAGTACTTCAGTAAGTCCTTTTCTCTGTGTCTATCCTGCCCATCTTGGTCTTCTACCTCCTATCTGCATTCTGGCCACATGTACACATGTGGTGTCAGGCAGTTGCAGAATCATGACTTCAGGTGAACAGGTCCGTCTACACATGATAACTTACTGCACCTAAAAGGACTGTTTGCTTTCACTTTGACTTGTCTTACAAAGCAGTTGATTATTTGGACTAAAAATGATAACAAAAGAAACAGCTATATATCAGTCCTATGAGCATGCATTTATGAAATTATATGGCACATGAATTACATGTGTATTGTTTCTACCCAGTCACCAAAATTCTCATTGGAGAATTTGCTGTTTTACTGTTTTTGGAGTCTTTGCTGTTTTACTGTTTTTGTTTGCCAACCAGCAGTCTATAGGGCATATGGATGTAGGTCAAGGACACATTAAATTCAAAAAAGTTGGGTTGGTTGGTTAGTTCATTTGCTTGTTTTTCTTTACACTCAACTATATCCACAGAGTGGCAAAATTAACATTGTAAGCTCCTATTGCATTAGTCATTCTTCTTTAAGTACAGCTCCCTCTATCGATGAGTCTGGAACATAGGAGTTTGTCCAGAAGATATTTTCCTAGTGAGACATACACAAAGCATTCAGTGGCACCAGAGTTTCATTATAGGAATTCTCTAGTTCCCTTTCTTCATATGGAAATGTCATTAACTGTATTAAGTTAACTCTCTGAATGTTAGGTTCTTAACCAACAAACAGTGCTTCTCCACGGGGCCTATTTCGCCAAGCATCCTTGAATCGGAAGGGGCTGAATAGGTAATAATAGATTCAGAGCCACACTATGGGTTGTGATCATATGTAAGAGGAACCCTTTTGTATTTATTGACTTTTTCCTTCAATCATGGTCGTTCTGTTTCTCCTACCACCACCTTGAGCCTTTCAGGTAAATGAAAAGTTCAATTATATGTAAAGTGACTGTTAAATCAGCAGGCCCCTTGTGGGGGTCTGGGCCTCCTCTCCCTGCTTCAGTGGCACGTGTGCTCAATCCATTACTATTCCTGAGGGTTGTACATCCATCAGGTCGCCTCGCTGGCCAGGGTGCATCTTATAGCTTTTACTGCATATGAGACATTGCAGGCCTGTTCTCAGGAACTGCCAGGCAGACTGGGAATCACAGTCACGGTTAATAGCAGCGAATTGCCAGCTCTTGATGGGTGGGTAGTCACTCCTTTCAGTGGTTGCCCCCTGGGGGAGAAGGTAGAAAAACAGAGGGAGGGAATTAGAGTGACTTTGCACAGTTGAGCAGGTTCATGCCGCTGGATCAGTGGCAAGCATTGGCAGGGCTCCACTCAGGGGAGGCTCACAGCAACATCACAGTCTCATTTTTACCAATTGGAGCTTCTGTATCGCCAGTGGTGCACAGGGGGAGAGCAGAGGGGAGGGCGAGCTGGGAGTGGGGGAGAGGGGATGGAGGCAGAAGTCTAAGCTAAATTAAACAAATGGGGGAAAAAAAAGTTCATGTTCAAACTGGTTAACCCATCCTAGTTAGCCCTGTGCTACTAATTGTACCAGACTGGTTTTGGAAGTTGCCTGAGTGATTAAAGAGTTGGCTCACAAACTCTCTGCATAACCTTAATTTTTTCAAGGTTCTTTGAGTGGAGAATGGCTTATAATAATGATTTTGACTAATACGATTTTTGACATGCAACTTTAATGCTTAACCTTAGTACCACTCCAGAGCATTCCATGTGTACTCAGCTGTAAAGAGTGATGATTTAAAGGGATAATATAAGAAAAAGGTCGTTCTAGAATGAACCTCTAACAAATTGCATAAAGGGAGCTTATTATTCCATGAGTATAGGGATATGCAGTTCTTCTGATCATTTTTCTGCTTAGTTAAAAAAAAATGTTGAGACATGAATGGGAAAAGAAACAGGAAAAAATGAAATAGAAATCTGCAAGCAAGGAACATTCTTTTGATGGTTATGATTTCGTTGCCACTAAAAAGACTCTACAATAATGTGGTTATTCATCTCCTCTTTTGTTTTGGGTGAAGAATTCGCTCTAACAAGAAAATGCTGTTATTGGTTGGAGGGTTGCCGCCCGGACCTGACCGGCTCCCCAGCAATTTGGTTCAGTATTACGATGATGAAAAGAAGACATGGAAAATACTCACAAGTGAGTGACTTATTTATTTACTCACCTATTTATTTCAGGTTAAAGCTGTCTTGATGAATTCGAAAACATGGTTAATCAAATTAGACATTTTATTGATTTGTTACCCTGCGGAGGTTTATTTACGTATCATGGGGGATTTAGAGTAAAAGACTAAGTTAACATTGCAGAGGTGGCCAATTTGGTAGTTGAATAGGCCTAAATTAAAACTGGCCTCAAATCATTGTACTGGTTTATGTTTCTGTGTGTGTTGGAATGGGCAAGACAGGGGAAGTAGCGATCTTCCCCTAAAATTTCTTCTTTTTTTTTTTGGTTGATTGAAAAATGAAAGGTTGGTTAACAGCACTAGTAAGTTTTCTCTCCTTAAAATGGTTGCTGAGTTTACTGTTGCTGTAACTAACATTCATTTTGCTTTTTAGACATTTTTGCTCATTAATCAGTCTGTGGAACCAGGTCTTTAGAGAAATGCCCCCTCAGATGCTCCACAGCTTGGATGGACAGATATATTCATGGCCTGGCCCAGATGCATTAAATTGCACTTGCAAACTTCCAGCCAAGAGTCTCCTCCTCCCCTCCTGAAAGGGTGATTGTGTTTTACAGCAAACCTCTTGCCTTGGGCACTGAGATTTGGAACTTATTGTTATATCGGTTATGATTCCCAGTCTGACTCAGTCATGGAATCAAAAATCATCGTTTTCTTGAGTGCAGCAGGCTGTGTGCACCAGTCCCCTCGTGGGCACAGTGGCTGCACTGGTCAATAAAACTAAATTTTAACTGTCAAAATTGCCCAGAGCTGTATAGATAAAATAATAAATGAGCAATTTTGATCCATAAATCAAAGCCATGCATTTAAGACCAACAAAAGTAAAAGTCAGATTTTCTTATTGCATGTGTCTTTTAAGCAGTTAGATATTTTACCAGAGTATTTTCAAAAATAATTCCCTTTGCTCTTCCTGAAAGCCCTTTCAAATCATAGAAACAGGGCCAGAGTTTGCCCAAAAGAGCAGAAGAAGAGGTGCTAAGACTTGTGAGGTGGTGCTTGTGATAATACATTTCGGAGCTGGCTCACCCCAACCAAACCTGCAGTATCATCATCCAGGAATTGCAACAATAATGCTCCCTGACACCACTGTACTATGATTCTAGTAAAGAAGTGGTAGAATAGTAATGGTGAGATTAAGATGAAGAAAGGAAAAATAAGTTAGAGATGTCTAAAGATATTTGTTCTTCTTTGGATGAAAATACCATTAATAGTGGCTTAAACATCTGAGTGAGTGATCGAGCTGTATTTTAAAGATTCATCAGAAATGAAAACTAAAGTAAAACCAAAGAATCAATTTGAGAACACTTGATCAATAGGATCAATAGGATGATCCATGGAGACTAGGAGGAGGAGAGAAAAAAGATGAAGGTCAGAATACTCTTAGGGAGAGATAACAGAAAAAAAGGAGCATAAGGGACAGGGAGATTTTAGACCCTACTAGTAAATGACATTCATTTGCTAACCCACCTGTTTTTCCAAATATACCAACCTTCATCCAATTTGCTACTTATTTGAAGTCCTCTAGTAAGGGCAAAGAGATTGATTAACAATACCTATGCAAAGTCTTATGTTCATTTTGAACCTTGGATAGAGATAGGTTGATCATCAAACTTCTTACCCAAACTAGGAGACTTTTGAGCATGGGAAGTGGGGGTCTACTAATTAGGCCAGGTCAAGACTTACAGACTGGAATAGATGGTCACCCCATTGCCTGATTTAACTTCCTACTTGGGTATTGTAAGAGCACATGAACTCTGCATCCTGGATCAAGCCCAGATCTCTGACTTTGAGCAAGTCATAAATATATTCTGAGTCCTAATTTCTTTATTTTGTCAGTCATTGAATATTTTTTTAAACGACATTACATTTATAAATCATCTATCATGTAGCATGTACTCAATAAATTGTAGATACTTTTGCTCTTATTTTAATACCACTGCCAACATTAGCACAGGACTGTATCTTTATACCTTAGAAGCCTCAGTCAGCCCAAGCCCTTTGTGCAAAGAGAAAAAAGATAACTCTGTAATGGCAATGATGTTGCACCCAGTGCTCCAGAGGAGAGAGCCTATTATCCATAGTTTTCATAGGTCACATGTAATAATCTACAGATTAGGAAGTAAGCATAAATGGGGGTCTTGGCTCATCCGGCCAGATTTGAAATAAAAGGAAATAAATTAGTATAAATATAGAAAAGTTCTTATAATAGAAATATATTTAAAGATCTTGGAATGTATTTCTATACTTAGACAAACTCATAGCTTCGAAATAAATTTCTATTCTTATACTCTTCATCTCACTAGAACTTGAACTTCAAAAAATTGAGTTTATTTCCTGCTAGGCTGTGCCTACACAGCCCCAAGTGAAGGCTTATTTTTTTGTATTTGTTGAAAAAAAAAGGTAGGCATTTTAATCTGGATAATTTCTGTTATTGGTAGTTTGTATTTTTTTAAGTAAGGCCTTTATTTGGCCAAGTTGAAGGAAGTCAGGTAACTGACACAATTTCATACTATTTGGGCCACATAATCATAAACAAAGAAATGCTTCTCATCAAATAAGAAAATATCCAACTGCACCCAAAATCCAATCAGACGTTAGGGATTTCCAAACTTCCCACTGCCCTTCTTGCCCCAGAAGTGCTAAGCTAATTTATTAGGGAGGTAAGGATGATGGTTGAAGGTAGGAGATGGCCTGCCAGTTTGGGGTCTGTTTATTTATTGAATGAATGTCTCCATACAAACTAACAAATTAACTAACAGACACCTAACACCTGAGGTTGGGTGGCGCTTCTGAACCTTAGCCTACCGTGTCTGTTTTGCTTGAGCAAACATTTCTCAGCACCTCTGACAGACAGGTTCCTCTTTAAGAGATGCCATTCTACAAGCAGAAGCACAAGCACCTGCTTAGGGGTGCCACACTATTTACACATGTTACATAACACAGAAGAATTAAAAGGACTTTGGAAACACTACGCAAGGTGGAAACACTTCAGTAATAATACATTGAACAAGTAGAGGTAAGTGAGAAGGAAAAAGTGGTTCTGTATAACATAAAGAAAACATAATTCAAATAGTTAACCAGTCAATGGTTTGATCCCCTCAAACAGCAAAGGGACAATTATTCTCACTAAAAAAGACTGTTTTGGTGACATACTGGCACCAAGTGCATTTTAATCTTCCTTTTTAAAATAATCAGTTAATATGATGTGGTAGAATTGATGTTTAAGAATGGTGACAGAGCCCCCCCCCCCCAGCCTCTATTGGAAAAAGCCTTGAGAAATAACATGTAAAAATGACTGTAAAGCCCCTTTGTCAATGTGAAGTGTTCAGTAATCACAATAAAATTGGGCATTGTTGTTCTCTTGCCTGTTAGTAATCAAAGGGAAGTTGAGACGCACTTTGGTTCATTTTTATTTTACAGTACTGCTTTTCTTGCATTTCTCACTCCTGCATGCAGTCTGCCGTTTCGTTCTTAACTTATTAGAAAGCAATACAGGAGACATGAATAATAAAATGGTCAACACAAGAAATATACCTTCTGCACTTTGCAGGCCCTCAGTCCTCTGCTTAAAGATCACACAAAACAATCCCCATCGCCACCGTGTACCTCTAGGACAGATTTCTTACATCCCCAAATTTTTATGAAGACCACAGGTAGATGCACTCTACATTTCTCCCCATGGGATAGCACTGAAGGTCTCTTTATTCCATTTATATTCCCAGTTGATTGATGTCTTTACTGAGGGGTGAAGGTATTTTGCAGGAACTACGTTCCTTTTTTCTATGTTTCAGGTAAGAGATTTTATTTATCAGGTGCTTCTTCATTGCTTTCCTTAAGCAACGATAGAAAAAAGACTTCAAAATACTGATTTATTCTTCCAGGTGCCAATCATGGCTTCCCCTTAATCACATGACCACGAAAGCTATGGAGCTCCTTCTGATCCCTCCCACTTCCTTCTATTAGATGCAGGGGAAGTGCCTTTTGTTCCTCTTCCTTTCAGTTCATTTGCTCTACTGTTGGTGTGTTTTCCAGTCATGGTATAGTGGCTTCCTATGTTGTCTCCTGGCCCATGAAGGACACTTCACTTGATCCCATTCATGCACAAAGGGTCCTGGGGCAGATAGTTATCTTTTAGAAGAGTCACAAAGATCAGAAAGTTTGTGGACTTTTCATACATGTTTTTAAAAATATACTTCCCATAAGTGTCAAAGAAATAGTAATGAAAAAACTTCATATAAGACAATAAACTTCAGTTGTGAAAAATAAATCCAGACTTGATCATATTCAATATCTGAGCAATGGAGAATGGTTTAATTGCTGATTATTCAAGGAATAAGGGACCTAGAAGTTGACGCATTTGACTGGACTTCTTTCCGTGGTTCTTCGGTTTCTTGATTTCAGTCCACTTTTGCTCTTTGAGAATATATCGGAGGAAAGTCAAGTTAGTCAAAAGCTAATGATCATTTCTCATGGTTGTTTGTTCTCATAAAAAGTAAGTTCAATGGAAGGGTTGTACTTGTGAGATTCCTTTATTCATATTATGTGTATTACTAAGAATCCAAACCCACAAAATTATTTGATGTAACTTTTAGACAGGTAGGTAAAACTTGTAAACAGTACATTCCTCATTGCAGGAGAACCTGAAGAAACAATGAAGTACTTCCAGAATAACTCTGAAAATGCCTGGAGAGAATTTAGTCTGACTTACAGACCTCATTCCTTCATGGAACAAGCGATTATTGAATATCCACTCTGTTGGATGGAAGGGTAGAATATGAATATGACTGTCTCTCCTCTCAATCACCTAAGGAGGCAATTATAATACAGGAAGCTAAGAGATAGACAAGAAAATACCAAGGTACAATGAGAGCAAAAATGGGCCCCTAACCTAAACACAGGAGGTTAGGAAGTTCTCTTAGAAACGATTTTCTTAAACAGGGCATACCACACACCTGTAATTCCAGCTACACACAAGACTGAAACAGTGGGTGGCACCTTCAAAGCCAGCCTCTGCAATTTAGGAGATCCTGCCTCAAAACAAAAATAAAAATGTATGGGGGTGTAGTTCAGAGGCAGAGTGCTTGCCTAGCATGTGAGAAGTCCTGGGTTCAACGCCTAGCACTGAAAATAAAATGACATTTTAATTCCAAAAACAGGGATAGGAATTATCTAAGCAAAGAGGTAGATGGGAAAGCATTTTAGTAAGTCAGTCTAGTTTTGAGAATTTAAAAAAAAAGGTGAGAGAATGTAGGACCTTCTAGAACCTGACTTAAATTTGTCAATCTATAGGAAAGTCTGGGGTAGTAAATGATGGGGTTAGCCAGGAGCTGTATCTTACAAATACTCTTTCAGACAATTGTACAGATTGATTCAAAAATTAAGAATTTTAGGCTGGGGATGTAGCTCAGTGGAGGAATGCTTGCCTAGCACATGTGAGGCCCTGAGTTTGATCCCCAGGAACAGGGGGGAAAAAATTAAGAATTTTGAGTAGAGACACCCCTCTAATTTTTGTTTTCAGTGTTAGTGAAAACATAGTGATCTAAAAAATTATATACAATAACATGTAGTCTATGTCTCTTAGCCTGTAACTTTTATTTCAATTCATGGAGCAATTATTCCCATGATTCTGGATGAAAAAGAAAGGGGAAGAATTGTGTCTTGACTTTTTAAATATGTTAGCATCTAATTTTACCTTCAATGAGCTCAATTCTAATTTGAAATACATGGCTGCACATTGCTATATATCTTGAATTATTTGCCACTGTGTATTCATGCACCAGTGCATTAGTGGATTTTTCATAGATTCTTTTTTAAATATGTGTGGTGGTCACTCCAAATACTGTATTTCAACTAACTTGGGTTCCTAGAAAAACCAGTTGACTTTATTTGGCTATCTCTCATTTATTTATGGTTTATACTTCCCTTGAATATAGTAATTGCTTTCCCTCCAGAGAATGGCACATGTACAAATAATTCCAGTGCCTTCTCCACACATAAGCAGTAGTATTTGCTACTGAGTCTGGTGTGAAGGAGCTATGTGTAGAGGACTGTGTAGATTTCTCTGTGTCATTCTTAGGCAGATTTCAGAAAAAGTCTGGCAAATCATTAAATATAAGTACCTAAAGACTTAATGATCTCTTTGCCTAATCTTTTCATTTTGCACATTGATTTCATTCACTCCGAAAATATAATTGATATGTCCTATGTCACAGAGATTGTGCTAAGCACACAGAGGGTACAAAACTGAGCTAAAACAATTTCACTAGATCCTCATGGAGTTTTGAGTTTAGTAGGAGAAAACAGAATTCATCAATAATCCCAGGTAGCAATGTACCATAATGAAATGTGATAGTGCTTCAAAGGAAGGGTATGAAAGACCTAATCTAGTTAGGAGTCACCAAAGAAGTGCCATTGGAGCTGAGAATTAGAGGATGAATAAGAGATAGACATAGCCCTGGTGCAAATGTGAGATAAGATTGCTCCAGGTTGGTTAACAGTAAGCTCAAAGACCTAGCAACAGACGATGCATGGTTAAACTCCAAGAGTGAGGAGGAGAGAAGGATGAGATGTGACGAAAGCTGTTAGCAGAAACCAGCCATGTGGCAGGTTCACAGTTTTGGTTTTTTGGTTTTTTTTCTTTAAGTGACTCAAACAGAGGAAGTGTTTTATCCAGTGGTTCAGGATACTTAGTGGCTGATCGAGGAAGAAAACAACGATCCCTGTATTTCCATCAGCACACTAGTGTACCAACCCATCTGACAAACTTTGCCAGTGGTCCAAAGACTCCAAGAAATGAATGGGATTTAATCTGTGGTGACCCATTTCTCCCATAATAATCTAAATGGGTCCAGTGTTCTTGGCATAGTAACACATTCATAGAATGGAACTACTATAGGTCAAATTAAATGAATAAACCACTCTTAAAGGTCAAGAATATAATCTAAGTTTAGGGACTAAACTGAAAAAAAATGATGTATAAGCAGCAAAATTTACATCTTTGTAAATTTTTATTTACATCTTTATTGAAAAGCCATAATTCAATGCAACTTTCTTGATATTTTATCCGTGTTTTAGAAGCATCCTAGTGTGAACAAATGAAACTGTACACACAGGCACACACACAGAGTAACATCTTTAGGGACAGATAGACATAAATTGAAAAACACCTCCAGGTATTTGTTGATTGTGACTTGGGCAAGCTGCTTACTCTCTGATCTTTATTCTGCATCTGAAAATTGAAGGTAATTATATGAATCTCATAGGGTTATTGTGAGAATTAAATAATACAAATAAATCTCTAGCTTAGATATCTGGAATCCAGTTATTCCTCAATGAATTTTTATTCTATTCTAGTTAAATTTGCATACTTTTCTAACCAAGCAGAGTGAAAACTAAAAGATCAAATTGAATCTCATATTCATCTAAGGTCTCAGAAATAAGATATACTGTGATTAATGTAGTCTCTGTTTTTAGTATAAGACTGATAGGTATCAGTCAAGTGGCCTTAAAGTATGCTGTGGTAACAACTCTGAAATCTCAAGGAATTAAACTAACAAAATATTAGTTTCTCACTCATCTCCAACATAGTTGGCTGAGTACATCTGTTTCACAGAGTCATTCGAGGATCCAGGCATGTGGGGTCCATTTTGACATGTACACAGCAGGGGGGAAAAGAGCTGCAGAATTTCACACTGGGTTAAAAGTGATTTTAATCATTTCTTTTCAGTCACAAGACCATATCCCATTTCTAAGGGATTAGGAAATACAATCCTACCAAGGTTCAGGAGACAGAGATTTGGCAAACAAGGCAATGTGACTATCATAATCTGTCCTTCCAGATATCAAATACTCAGTATCCTCATTGTGCTCAGAATACCCTCAACCCTTCCCCCAAGACAACATCAGTCAGGGTCATCAGGCTCATTGTGAAGAATCTCTGGGTATTGGACAGTCATCTCAACCTTAGGCTCATGTAGGATTTGTCTTGATCTGAACCTAACAAGATGAGTTAGTTGATCTCTCACACACATAATGTGAAGTTATAGAATAGGGACAGAATTGCCAAAATGAACCCCGTGATTTTGAAAGAGGAAGGCAGTTTTGCAATCCCACCCAGTAGACATTTTGAAGAGTACCTAGGCAAGGGGTGGGCTGTGTTGCTTGACTAGGGACCACCCCAGTTCTGCTCATTATCTGTATCCTTCGTTCTGTTCGGCTTCTAGCTTCACCCTATGGAAGGTGCTTTATTTTTCTTTACCTTCCTTGGCAATATATGAATGAAGTCTTGGCAATTTCCTAAATACAGTTCACATATGTAACTGTTTAGGGGACAGCCGTGGTTTTTTTGTTTTTCAGAACTCGGGATTAAACCCAGGGAAACTTTACCACTGAGCCAAATCTCCAGCCTTTTGTGTTTGTTTGTTTGTTTGTTTGTTTTTGACACAGGATTTTTCTAAGGGGCTGAGTCTGACCTCAAACTTGGAATCCTCTTACCTCAGCCTCCAAAGTCACTGGGGTTACAGGCATAGACTGCCAACCCTGGCAACAGTGGTGGTTTTAAGTATCTAATTGTCATCCAACCCTTTTAAAGGCCGGTAGATCTTTTGGAAATTATGTCTAGAAAACAGCTGTTTTCTTATTTTTCCATCCATTCCCTGGCCAATGACCATGTTTCTTCTCTGTATTTCTTAGGTTGCTTTTTACTTGTTTTCTTGGGCCCATCTCTCTCTCTCTCTCTCTCTCTGTCTCTCTCTCTCTCTCTCTCTCTCTCTCTCTCTCTCTCTCTCTCTCTCTCTCTCACACACACACACACACACAAATAATCTTTATATATACTTGTGTGTGTATCAAGCTTTTATAGGAAAGCTCATTTTCATTCTTTTCCTTGAGTGAAAATTCCCTGGGTATCTCATCCTGAATTGAAACTTTTTCAAACTCTGTATGAAATTACTTATAGAAGCCAAAGTTTTAATTTTGTCTTTGCACTAGTTGAGTTTTAGTTTACCCTTTTTGCTCAAAATTCTCAATTTCATCTTTTATCAGGTAGGGTTGAAAAAAAGCATCCTTTCTAACAGGGTTGCACCCCACCCCCAGATTTCTGGACTCCATTTCCTTTCAATCCTCCTTACAAATGGGCAATTTTTTTAGAGATCATCTCCTCCCCCCCCCCGGCCCCCAGAACTTGCCAAGTGCTGTCTACAGCAACCATTACACTATCAACAGTCTGCTTTCCAACCTCTTCCATTGGAGGTGGAAGTTCATTAAATAACTGATTAGGCTTCCAAGTGAAGAGAAAATTGTTTCAGCAAGTGATTTTCCACACCACAGCATGCATGTCTATCTTTTTACCACCTCATACCAGTCTCTTTGTCATCAGCCACTGGATTTTTTTGGTACCAATGCCTGTATCAGGTTAAACACTCACAAAAATCTCAAAATACTAGCAACTTATTTAAGTAGAGATTGGCTTTTGTTTTTTCCCATGTCACATGTCTTCAGCAGGTTAACTGGGGATCTGTTCCATGTCTTCTTATTCTTGAACTCAGATTGATAGGCATTCCACTATCTGGCATGTCACCGTTGCCACGGCAGGGGAGAAGAAAATTTCACACTGACTCTTGAAGCTCCTGCCCTAAGTTAAAACATCATATCATCAAAAGCAAATGAATTAGCCACATCTAACTCCATAGTAGATGGGGAAAGTGATACCTCGGAAAGAAGATAATCAAACTATTTATTTAGTAGCCTGTCTGAGTCCATTTTCTGTTGTTGGCAACTGAATATTACAGACTAGCCAAATTATAAAGAGACTTATTTTAGCACATAGTCCAAAGTCAAGGTCAAGAGTCCACTCTTACCAACAGAGAATAGACCTGCTTACCATCAGAGAACAGAGTCCCAAGGCAGGGCAAGGCATCACATGGTGAGAGATGGTGCACATATGTGCTCTAGTCTCTTTTCCTTTTCTTATACAGCCACCAGTGTTCAACCCTGGGGACTCCTTCCTGATGACTTTATCAAATCCTGATTACTCAAAGGCCCCACCTCCAAACACCAATGTCAACATTAAATTTCAAAAGGGTTTTTGGAGGAGACAACCCATATTCAAACCCTAATGATTTCAACAGGGCACCCTTAGGTGCAACACATACTAGGTCCACTCTTCTTGTCACATGCAAATGTTCTCATTCCCTCAACAAAATGTTATTAGAATAGAGAGCATTCTCGGCATCTTTTTACATTTCTTGCCTTGGTATGACTTCATTGTCAGGACTGATATTTATTCTCACATGATTAGATGCCCCTGCAATAAAGGAAAAGTTTAGAAATTCATTCCCAATATTATCGAGACTGTTACTGCTTATATAGACTTACAATTCTTCTATTATTATCATTTCACATTTTGATCCCCCTCAAATAATTTAAAGATGTTTATATAGTCTTCACTACTTCTACAACTTATTGCATGTAAACCATTATACAGAATAATATATATTACTATATATAATAAAATATATATAATTCTAAATATAAATTATATAGATTCAATTATCATAGAACCAAATGGGTTTATCAGCAAGACATCATTTAAAAAAAAAAGAATGGGGCTGGGGATGTGGCTCAAGTGGTAGCGCGCTCGCCTGGCGTGTGTGCGGCCCGGGTTCGATCCTCAGCACCACATACAAACAAAGATGTTGTGTCCGCCTAAAACTAAAATAAATAAATAAATAAATATTAAAAAATAAATAAATAAATAAAAATTTTAAAAAAAATGAATGTGACTTTACAGTGACAGCAACAACAAAGGAAGATAATTCTGCCTAGTGACTATTATATGCAAATATCCAAAAAAAAAATTAAGGCAAAGTGCAAATAAACATACTGCTCTTTTCCAAAACAATGAGATGACCTATAATGTTGTTGGTAACCAAACCTACCTTTCATGAATATCCAGCTAGCTAAAATTTGGGGTTTAGTGTATAACACTCAAAATGACTGCACTACTGGGAATGGTATGATCACTCTGCGAACCACACCTTAATATTCATTAAATGCTTTTCATGGTGCAAACAGCTGTGCCTCATACAAGATACCTTCAGGGCCTGGCCACATTTAGCTGGCATTAGGATGCTTTGGTGAAAGGAGGGGGGCCGAGCTCTGTGCCTGGATGTCAAGGCAAGCTACCGCTCCTCTCAGCGTGTTCTAATTATTAATCCTCCTGACATGCCTTGTTTGGTTATTAAGTCTTAATTTATTAAAGACAAAAAATTAAGATTGAATTCCAGTTATTTAGCTAGAACAATAATCATTGTGAGTTTCAAAGACTAAAATGTTCCCATATTTTTATGTTGAGAACCGCAAAGCACTTTCAAAAAACCCTACTGCTAAGGCAATGATGTATCACTTTCACTTTCATTATATGTTTTTAATCAGAGCGTGACTTCACACTAGACAAAGCAATGCTTTATGCATGGTCTCACTTGTTTTTGCTAAAATCTTTTGACATGATTAATTTTACTTTAATGCTTTTGTCTTGTTGTAATGGTAAGGATGATGGGTATAAACCAGGCAAAAATACATGCTTTTCTATTATAATGCCTCTGAGCATTAAAAATATCTTAGATGAAAGGGAAAAAAAATCACAGGAGACTAGTCCGACTGGAATTAAATTTCTTGCTACCTGAACACAGAGTACATGAGATTTTTAAAAAAATTGATTCAGTCATTGTTTTTAGTTTTATTTTTGGTATTTTTATAGCAATTTATTCATCTGTATGATTAGATATGAAGAGGAGGAGCGAGATCGTAGCTCATGGATTTCTTGATCTCATTTGTTGCTTTGCAGCATTACCTCCTCCACGGTGTTAAGAGATCAAAATATTAACCAGTTCTAACCAATGTGTATCTTGGCTATAGCTTCTCCAGGGTGATGGCAGGCCTTGGATATGGGCTAATATTCTCAGTTGTACAGATTTGCAGTTCGAAAGAATTGCATGCAATAAATACCCTTTGTCCAATTTATAGAAAAGCAGTTACATAGAATACTTTGACAAGAAAACAATAGACCATTCAACAAGTGAGACGGATCTTGTGAGCAGCTGTCAAAAGTATCAATTCTACCATAACCACTTTTTCTTCTTCCATTAATAAATTATGGTGTCACTTATCTGTACTGCAAGAGTAGGACAGCTTCCTTTCTTCTACACAATCTGTCTGCTTGCTTTACTTGCCTCCTGGATAAATCCTATTCCAATAAAAATGTCATTCGTCACTATCCAGTAGCACTGTAGGCAGTGACCGAGGTGTTTTCTCTTCGTGCAGTTCAACATGGTAGCCAACAGCCACATGTGGCTACTGAGCACACTAGATGAGGCTAGTAGGATTGAGAAACTGAATGTCTAATTGGTTTGCATTTTAATGAATTTAAATTTAAATCACCCGCTATAGCAAGCGGCCTCCTATCAACAGCACAGCTCTAAGTAGTACAAAGAGATTTGTTCACACTTACATGGGGTGCTGCCTGCCATTCCTAGCCTGGTGGGCCAAACCTATTCCCTTGGAGGAAAGAAAAAAAAAAGAAAGGTGACACCCTACCCCTACCCCAGTGAAACACCCAAATTCAAAGAACACCCAATGAACCACGCATCACAAATGAGCCTTGTTCTAGTTACTAGATTTTCACCTTTGGGCTTCTCTTTCCACAGACTTCATCTTTGTCATCTAGTTTTCGTGGTATGTTTGTTTGCCAGGGCTGCCATAATAATCCACCAAAAATCAGATGGCTTAAAACAACAAAAAGATATTCCCTCACAGTTCTGGAGGCTAGAATCCTGAAATCAGAGTCTCGGCAAGGCCATACTCCCTCCCAAGGAGAGAAGCCCAACTTGCTTCTTTCCAGTTTCTGATGGTTCCAGGCAATTCTCAGTGTCCTGAGGCTTACAGTGTCATTGATCCAATCTCTGCATCTTCACCGGGCTCCTTCCCGGTGTCACTTCTCTGTGTCTCTGCATCTAAATCTTCTCCTCCTTTTTCTTAAAAGAACAACTATCCTTTGTTTCAGGGCCCTCCCTAACCCAGTATGACCTCATCTTTCCTTGGTTCTATCTGCAGAGACCCTATTTCCACAAATAAGACAACATTTACAGATATTGGGGTTAAGGATTTGATCTTCCTTCTTCCTTCCTTCTTTTCTCTGGGACACAATTTAATTCACTGTACATAAACAATGCCACACGTAAAGAAAAGAGCATCACGAAATTCTAGGCACTTCGCTTGCATTTATTCATCTCATTTTCACAATAGCCTTCCACAATATATACATTATAATAATAATGAAGTAATTATATAATATAAAATTATTATATACTAATAATAACATGCATAACTATCGAGTCTACTTCAGATGAAGAAATGGAGGCACAGAGACATGAAGCAATTTGCTCAAGGTCACACAGATGGCAGATGGCAGAACCCCGGTATATACCAAATAGAGTTCCAAAGTCTGTACTCATTGCTGCTTCTTATTACTCTGGTAATAGCACAGTGCATTTTATAAGAAGAGTTAGAGGTGAAGCAAGACTAGATAAGCTACTTCAGCATTTTATGCAGAATAAAACTGAATATCCTCTGCACAAACAGAATATCCTAATATTGTAAATAGGCATGTTTATGGGTTGAACCTTCCAATATCACTTTGTTTTTGTTTTGTTGATAGTTTTTACAGTGCTGAAGATTGAATTCAGGAGATCCCGCAAGCTAGGCAAGGGCTCTACCTCTGAGCTATATCCTAGTTCTCTCCTTGGTTATTAATTGAAGATTGAAGAAAGACTATGTCCGTGGGTTGTTTTCTGAATGAAATTATTTTTAGGATGATATAATCTTCACTTTTAGAGGACTGGCAACCTACACCATTGCTTTCTGGGTCTACTTCTTTCTTCAAAAACTGGTAGCCGGGCGTGGTGGTGCACACCTGTAATCCCAGAGACTCTGGAGCCTGAGGCAGGAGGAATTTGGGTTCAAAGCCAGCCTCACCAAAATCCAGGCTCTAAGCAACTCAATGAACCCTGTCTCTAAATAAAATGCAAAGTAGGCTGGGGGTATGATTGAGTACCCCTGAGTTCAATCCCCAGTACCCTCTCCCCAAAAAAGAAAAACACAACAATAAGAACCTAGTGACTATGAGATTTTTATACCAAGATGTGATTTTTCTGAAGGGGGGAAGCTGGGCACTATGCTGTCGCTTGTCCATCTCATGCTGTACCAATGACACAGTGGTACCCTTGCTGTGTTACGTTGGTCAACCTCAGATCTTTGTTTTCTGTTCATTCATAAATTTGCTAGAAGTTTTTCATTACTATAACCACTAACTTTACCAAATATCAGTAGCAGCTCTGTGTGTGCATAAATATTTATGGGATTAAATTACTTCTTCCATGTTAGAGTTTTCATTTAAAAAAAAACAACTAAGGCATCTCTTTTTTTTGGGGGGGTGGGTACCAGAAGAGATTGAACCCAGAGGAGCTTAACCACTGACCCACTTCCCCATCCCTTTATATATTTAATTTACAGATAGAGACTTGCTAAGTTCGTTAGCACCTTGCTAAGTTGCTGAGTCTGGCTTTCAACTTGCAATCCTCCTGCCTCAGCCTTGTTGAGCCACTGGGATTATAGGCACTGTCACCATGCCTGGTTTGTCTTTATTCTAGTTGAAAACCTAAGTTATTTTCCTCACCTGAATAGTAATCAAAAAAGGTATGTGCAGATGAATTAAGCGGAAGTAGAATGGTTCTGAGTGTTCAGTTTTATCATTAAATTTGCAAAGGTTTGATATACTATATTGTGTTTGTCACAAATAAATACAAGTAGATTTCTAGATCTACTTCAGAGTACAGTCCATGATGGTTCTTAAAACTGATTGTGCTTCCAATGTCCAGCTCATGGGTGGATCTCTGAGCTGAGATTTCATCTTCTGTGCCTTGCTGTAGCTGGTTTCAGTCCTGCACTGAAAAGTCTGAGTAGACATGACACATACATACTCTGAGTTTGGTGCTATGGAGCATCTTCCCTAGACAGAATAACTTCTCTTGACCTTCAGATAAAATTTAAAATTCCTATACTCTGTTTTTCAAAAGAAAAAGAAGTAGAAAATGCTCATCTTTTAAAAGAAATGGCTCTTGTTCCTTTTACCACCCCCCCCCCCAAAAAAAAGTAGCCATTTATAAATATGATAGTCAATGCCTGATCCGATCATGGCTATATGAAGCCAAGGGTAAGAGTTCCATTCTCTGTATAGCTCCAATGGCTTCCCGTAGAGGGATGTTCTTTTTCCAAGCCACAGGCTGCACCTCAACCAGCTTCTTATAAGCATAGTGACTCTTGATAACAGAAGTCCATTGAGAGAAGGGATAGAATGATGCAAATCCATTAACACCACTGGAACACGACATTGGTTCTTCAGAAAGTGGGTTAGTGGCAAAATTCTCATGCATGTTGCTTCCTTAAGTAGAACTGATGGGGGCAGAGAGAGCATATAGTAGTACCATCTGAGGTCTTCTCAGTTTTACTGTTTTGCAGAGTATGATATGTTACTTGAAAGAATATAAATGCATGAGTATAAACATATTTCCCAGAAGCAATTTCTATGCCAACTTTTCCTTTTGAGAAAATATGTTAGTAGCTGCTGTTTATCCAGGTGTCAGCAAACTTTTTCTGTGAGGAGCCAGGTAGAAAATATTTGAGGCTTTGCACCCATAAGGTCTCAATTGCAACTACTTAACTCTACCATAATAGAGCAAAAGCAGCCATGGACAATACACAGATGAATAAGCATGGCTAGGTTCCAATAAAACTTTATTTATAAAATAGGCCAAGCCCTGGATTTAGTCAGCAGTCCCTGGTTTGCAAACTCTTGCATTCTTTGGATTTATCTATATTCATAAATCATACCATCTCAAAGTAAAATGACACTTGTAGTAATACAGTAATAATGGACCTTTATTGGATAAGCCCTTTACCTATATGAACTCATTTAATCCTCACATAAACCATGTGGTGCAAGTTCCACAAGGATTCCCATTTTATAGAGGAGAAATCCAAGAGATGAAGATGTACAATAGTTTGTCCAACACCATGAGTAAGAAGCTCAACCAAATTGTGAACTCAGATAGTGTTGTTCTAGAGTTAGAAGCCATAAGTCATAAGTTATACCAGTGCTCAGAGAATATTTTGTGACCTTCATCTTTAATTTCAGAGACAGATGCAGTTCTGAATGTAGAAAGAACACTATCTATCTGCAACGTGAAAACAGAGGTTATGTGTGCTTCGTTGGCTAGCTTAACTTCCCCATGCCCTACTCATAGGACATGTTCCCAAGACAAAGGACAATGTTGAATCAGAGGATTAGTGCTCATGTTGCTGCCAGGGCCACAGACAAATACAAAAGGAGGCAAGCAATGAACATTAGCTCATTAGCCTTGGAGCCCTCCGGTAGGTATATACAGATTGTGCTGGTACAACATGAATACTCCAAAGATATGTCCATCTCCCAAATATATATTGTTAGATTGTTCTGCTTACCTTAAATTCTGTCTTTGAACTTGTACATATCTATTGCATAAAGGAAGCATATTTGAGGACTTAAAAATGCAAAAGGATTGAGATATTAAAAGGCAAGGAAGGGGAACTTTTATTTTAGCAACACCAAAATGGCAATGGACATTTTAGCTGAGCAATGATTGTGTGTCCAACATTCTGCTAAACACACTACAAACATCTTGTTGTTTAGTGCCCATAACTCTGATATCACTACCCTCATAAGAATGAAAAAAAAAAAAATAACACTTGTTAGAAGGACTCAATAACTTGCCCAAACTTACACAGTTAGTACATATGTGAGTTCATATTCTAAGGCCTGAACTTTGTGCTTCAAAATCCAGAAGATTAACCACTGCACGACACTGTCCATTGTGGTTCTCTGTTTACCTCCAATGGCTCGAGGCCGACACAGATGAAGAACTGCTGTATGTGAGACCTCATGCTTTGTGCCTTGCATGATATCTCATTAAATACTCAGAGTAACAAGGTGAGATCAATGTCATTATGCCCCCATTTTATTAATGAGAAAACCAAGGTCAAGGGATATGTCCACAATAGTTCATGATGGAGTCAGATTGTGAGCCCAGGCAACTGTCATCAAAGCCTGCCTCCCACCAGTACTGCATTGCTTTCATTTAATGCCTACGATTTCAAGGTCAAGAGTGAACACATATGAAGGCCCTCTAGGAGAAAGGAGGTTTACTTGTTTATTTATAGCTTTTATCTGCATAAATACTCTGGGTAAAATCCCTTTGTCATCTTCGTTGTTGGAAAGCACTTTCAAGGCAATCATTCATTGGATCCCTAATAATAACCCTGTGAGATAAACAGGTCACCATTTATTATCCTTATTTGACATAAGAGGAAACTAAAGTTCAGAGCGGTTAAGTGACTTGTCAAGGTCACACAGTAATTGATGAATTTGTGACTCAAACCTGTGGCTTCTGACCTAATTTAGTTCAGTGTTCTTTCTATTAATCTATGTTCTATGAAACCTTATTAGGAGTTCTTTGACCCGTAACTGACATCATTTGATCTCTTTCTAACATGATTTTTTTCCCAACTGGATTACTTAGAAAAGTATTTATATATCAGAAGCTTTTAAGTCACTCTAGCCATTGTGAATGGAAAACAATGTAATTCTCTGTTTGCAAATAATGCAGAAATGAGAATGCACATAGGCCATATGAAAATAAGACACATTGGTGGTGTATAGCCTGGAGTTCCAACAGGAAACAGATGGCCTCATGCGATAGGAAGAGAGTAAGAGATGTGGGCAACAGAGAAGAACATTGCAAGGTATTGTGTACCCTTCTCCCTATCCCTGGCCCCAGTGGCAGCACCTGTAAGACACTATTACCATCGTAATCCTGAAGGGCAAAGGAGGTGGAAAGTTATTAGAACCGGTCACAGAGAGTGTCAACTAATAGGAGCTTCATTCAAAGAGGACAGCCTACACTAGCCCAGAAAAAGAAAGTCAGGGGAGTAAGTACCCGTACTTCTAGTAAGACACTAGAAGAAAGGGGGCACCTCAATGTGGTCAGTGCCATTGGGTGTCTTAAAGAACAGAGCAGGGTCAAGGTGAGGAGCACGGATCCACAGGGGCAACCAGAAGATGCCCAGCACACTTGGATGGGTATTTGTGAACACTGTGTTTTGTGAGAGACGAAAATCAACAATTGATGTGTCAAAATGCATCTCCATTTTCAGTCTGTGGAAACAGGAAAATCTTATTTGGCTCACTCAAGCTCCTTAAAACCTGAACCATTCTAGATTTTTCTATTGGGTCCCACTGGCCTGATACCATGATACCAAATAAAAATAACTGGAGTGAAAGCAGGTAGCAGGGGCAGAGAGGATGGCATGATCCTACCACACCAGCAAATGAGCCCATGAATAAAGGGGTAACCAAAGTTATCCTGGGCCCATCCTGTGCAGTGAGGATGACTACTTGTTTTTTTTTTTTTTTAGAACAGTGTTGCTTTTCTCTTCCATCATCATTTTCTTTGCCAATTGAATGCAGTGTCTAGGGTACAGAATGTGCTGTGCACACATTAATGAGCATAGACTGAACACGGGTGATTTGCTTCACCATATCAGAAGGAGCAAGTGGCACTTCTCGTGAGAGTAAACACCATTGTTTCTTCAGTGTGATCCCTTCTGGACCCCATGATTTCTTTATTTGCAGAACACAGCTCTCCCACATGTTGTGACATTTGTCCAGGTTCAAAAAAGTTCTTTTTGGTTAAGCTTCTCCCTCTCTCTCTTCCTCTCTCTCCCCTTCTCCATTTATTATGCATATCAACTTGGACTTGAGTAATGATACAGATTTGAGCTGGGGCTTCCTGATGGCCACCAAATGCAAAAGGAAAAGCTAGGGCCAGAAGGATTCTCAGGGTGAGCCATGCTGTCTATTATTTGAGTCAGATGGGTATTTGCAGATCTCAGCAAGTAAGCGAATGGGTTCACTGTGATCACTCTTCACAAAGGTTTCCTCAAACTTGTGCACACTGGAGAGTTAAAGGTTCTTTTTTGCTTTTGTTTTTGGTGCTGGGAATTTAAACCAGGGGTTCTTAACCACTGACCTACATCCTTTTTTTATTTAAGACAGGGTCTCAATAATTTGTTTAGGGCTTTGCTAAGTTGCTGAGGCTGGCTTTGAACTTGTGATCCTCCTGCTTCAGCCTCCCAAGTCTCTGGAATGACAGGCATGTGCCACCATGACCAGCTAGAGAATTAAAATTCTAACCTTCTTCACCACATACAGATTTTCAAATTGGCAACTAAGTGAAAAACAGTCATGTAAAAAGAAAATGTCTTAGGAAGAATTTGATGAATTAGCCATTTTACAAAGAATGTATCCAGGTTGCGGGAGAGCATCCCTTCCTGTGAGAGAACAGAAAACAGGTAGAAAGATAAATGGACCAAATGCTCAGTGAGCATTTGAGAAGTCAAAATGAATAATTTTTTAATGAATATTGTTAACTTAATCCAATCTAGATTGAAAGCCATTCTTTTCCTTTCTTTTGTCCCTTAAATAGAGGGAGGAGCATACCTCTTCACTCTATACTCTCTTATGACGCAGGGCACCAGGGCTGGTGACAGCTGCTACATGTCCCCAGCCTCTCTGACACGGCATCAAGGTGAGCGTCACTCTGCAGTCTACCAATAAAAGCTCAGGTTTCCTCGCAGCAGGATTTCAAATGTGGGTTTTTGTCCCTTTGCTGTGTTCTGCCTGCTAATGTTATCTTAGTGTCCGGAGACTTGGAACTGAAGGTGTCATTGCTAGAGAAACTCAGAAATAACCAGTCTCAGAGCTGAAAGGAAAGTGTGAGAGCAAGAGACAGGCAAGCAAGAAATGAAGGACGGAAAAGAGGCAGAGATCCACACCAAAGTTTATTTGTCAAAACTGACCAAATAAAGGCCATCTCTCTACGGAGAGGAGAGGGGCCCAGGTGTACTTTTCATCTGGCCTCTTTGCCATCTTACCTTCTCCTCTATTTTTGTTGGTAAAACCAACTTGAAAAGGATGCTCTTAAAATACATGTGCTTCCAGGGGACAAGAGGAAGAAGTTGAGGAAAACGAGTGTCATGGCCATCATTAAATTGCGTGAGGAAGCTTGGTGGGCCTGGTACAGAAATCGTGAAGAGTGCTGTTTCATGTGGCGATGACTTCTGGCCCAGAGAGAATCCATTTTGTACTCGTAGTACTAATAATGTAGGATATTGATGTTGATAGTGTATATCTAAAAAAGTCAGATTTATCTGATTATTATCTTCTTACTCATCAAATACAACTTGAGAAATGATGCACTTTCCCAGGTACCCTCTTGAGTGTCTTTTTTTTTTTCCATATATCCTTAAAGCAACAGTGTTTGGCAAAATGTCATCCAAGCCCTCTTCTTAGCCTGAATACTCTTTCTGTGCCAAAACATCCCGTAATAGATGATACTAATCTGTGTTTCCTTCTAGCCTCTCCCAGTCAACAAACGACTATATTTCTGTCTGCCTCCTGAACATCTCCACTTGGCCTTAAAATCTTTATCTAGCCTTCAAAGCCATTGTTTTTATTGTTCTTCATTGACAAAGATGACATTTTACCTCCCCAGCCTGAAAGCTTAAGTGTTATCCATGACCCTTCCTCTCCTCTAACACCCTCCTCAGCCCATCAAAAAGTGCTGTCACTATGATCTTCTGTACCCATTCTACTCCATGTCCTCTTCTCCATTCACCCTGTCAATCCCAAATGGGGAATCGCTGAATGAATCCCAGACAAGCAAGATGAAACCCAACTCTTTAGCAGGACTTCTAAAGCCTGCCTCCCAGATCGACTTTCTGCTATTTCTCTGTGCCCACACATTTTCCTCCTGTTTTTCCAAACTACACACAATTCCCTGCAATGTAATCTTTTGCCCTCTCCTCTGCACAGAATGTTCTTCGGTTCTGCTTAATTCCACTCACAATCAGGCTTCATGCTAGAAATTTTGGATACAAATAAGACATGGCCTGTACTATTAAGGTCTCTCCACTGTTCACAGGAAGCACAAATGAATCAGTTCTATATAAAGCCATAGGCCAGGATAAAAGTAGGTACAGAGTGCTAAGAGGGCACATAGTGTTATACCTACCTGATCATGCATGTCCTTCTGACCAAGCACCACGGTAGCTCCTGAGCCACCTCTAACAAACTGTCACCACCTTCTTGGGGCTGTTTCAGTACCCTGCCCATCCTTACCTTAGAAAGCTTATTATTTTGTGCCACATTATTTAAATGCCCAATTTTCTAAACTTAAAGCAAGGATATTATGCCTTTTTAATCTTTATAGCCACCCTGTGTCAAGTACATGCAGTAATTATTGAAGAAATGAATGAACAGTCCCTAAACAGGTTAAGTACCCCCCACAATCTATAAAGTGTCATTGAAGTCAGTATGCTTTCACATCTTACTTGTATGGTGATGAAATTGAGTGAGTGATAATCAAATCATTTGATATATATAAAATGTTATGGAGTAAGGCCTACAAATGCTATTAATAATGAGAGAAGTATTCATGTATAAATTTTTCCTGATCTTTGGTTCATAAGTGGATTTATGAGATAAAGACATCTTATTTATAGCTCAAGTTCAAAAACCTTGAGTAAGCCTTTAAAACGTATGCTTCCCTATTGACTGTCTACTAAGTGCTTACTGTCATTGCACAGAATAGGCATTAACTAAATATCTGCTCAAAGTGTGTGTTTCCATCAAATTCTGGCACAATGTATTACAAATTTTGATGCAACTCACAGGTGCTATTTTTGCAAAAAATATTCATGAACTCTAGACTGTGCCAATATTTTGACTATATCACTGTAAAGATGCAAAAAGATTAAAAAGAGTGTGAGCTTATTTTAGTGGCTATGAAATATTGAAGTTATTTTCTAAAGTCTAATTAGTGTCACAAATCAAAAGACATTTTAAATTTAAAAATTATCTTTCTGTGTAAAAAAAAAAGTGCTTAGATTAAGATACATGACACCAAATATTCCAAACTCATTGTATTTAGTAAAAAATGTCACTTCTTCCTAATCAGTTTTTTAGTACCTTTACCCATTTTGTTTACTTGTATAGGCTTTTTTGCTAATCATTAGCAAGGTTAGCTTGTTCAGTAACTCATTTCTATGGTCATGCCTTTGATTGTTTCAGCCTTAAATTTATGGGGAAAATTCCCATCTACCATACAGAAAATAGGTAGAAAACTCCCTTGTCAACTGGAAAGTGACATACAAATGTGATGCAGTCTTACTGTGCCTGGCAAAGAGAGAACAACAAGAGCAAGGGCAAAATGTGACATTGCATTTTAAACTTAGGAAATTGCAAAGAATTGGGAAATGCCAAAAGGTGAGCTGAGATCAGGTATAAAGGATTATACGAAAACCGTTTGGATTTTATTCTATAGTCAGTGGGGAGTCACCAGATACCTTTGAGCAGGGAACTAACATAATTAAATCTGTGCTTAAAAAGCTAATTTAGGATGAATTGGAAAAGGAGAGATTGGAGCCAGGTTACCCATTCATTGCATAACTCAGGGCAAGGGATAATAAGGATCTGATTTACAGTGATGACTATGGAAATCATCAAAAAAATCCTGAATTTAAAATGCATTTCGTAAATGTGAATGTGCAACTGATGTGATTCTGAAATTTGCATTTGGGGTAAAAATGGGAGTTCATAACTCACTTGAATCAAATTTATGAAAGGTGATATGTCATGAGCTTTGTAATGTTTTGGAACAACCAATAAAAAAAATAAAATGCATTTCATACATAGAGTTAAACAATGCTTGCCAATTTTAGGAGTTAGGAGGTAAAAGACAGTCTGGCGTGGTTGACAAATTGAGTTGACTCCATAGATCAGAAAATCAAACCAAGGAAGATATATACAATTATAGAAGGATAGAATGGATTTAGTCCTGAACATGTTGAGTTGAGGGGTCTATGCTTCCTAACCATCCTTGTGCCTGTTACACTAATAGGTGTTCAATAAGTACTTTGCGAGTGTATCAATAAAGGAAGGAGGAATTATAGGTTAAGTTATTTGAGGGACATTATACAGATAGAACACAAAAATATGACAGAGGAAGAGATCAGAAGTACAAACTCGGAAGTCAGCATGTGTTTAGGTAGCACCAGTGAGATCTGTAAGGGAGGAGAGTTAAGTAAGAGGGCTAATGGCAGCTGTAAGGAAACAGGATTATGTGTGTCTGATGTCTGGCAAAGGGTAGGCCTCAATAAGTAATTATTCCTTGAATGAATGAATACGTGAATATCAACTTTTCAAGAGTAGATGAAGAAAGAGATGAAGTTAAGGAAGCTAAAAACCTCACCATTTATAACATTTTAACCTTAATCATCCATTCCTTCCACACACAAAATAAAATTCAAAGATTTTTTTCATAGCTGATACTTGATCAATTTATTTGCACTTACCACTGCCCTCTGGTTTGATCCACTCTCTGAAGAATTAAATAACCAAAAGACAGGCTGAAAGGAGGTTAATGCTGGAGAAGATATGAACCAGACCACTGGTCATTGAGTAATTATGAGTTAACTATATTTTTTAAATATAGTCATCCTTTATCATTATAGCTGAAGAAAATCTTGTTCTCAGTCAATAAAATTTTTTCCCTTAAAATTACTTCTAAATGTCAGATGAATGTAATTCAAAGAATGAGAACATAAAATTAGTGTCTGTTTTCAAAAGCACCATTAAGGCCTTTCAGTAATTTCACTGACTTTTGAGATTTTCCAATTGAAAATCTACCTATAGGCATTTTTGTTCCATCTCATTATTGTGCAAGGAAATGGACTTTGAGCATCTCTTCATGGCTGCAAGGCCCTGATTGGCTTGAATGCTCTTTTCCTGACAAAGGATGTGCACACTGATTTGCTACAGTGTCTTCTGTTAAGGATTCGGAGAGTTAACCGCTGCTTGATGATGAGCTATAATTCATATAGGACTAGGTTAAGATGACAAGAACGAGTGGAATATATGTTAAAACTGCCTACTCAAAATAGATCATATTTAAATATATGTGCATTTGCAAAAAAAAAAAAAATCCGAGAGAGACTTTAAGTTGAAGAAGACCTTTTTCTTCAACATCATTACAATGTTTGCTTCTTTACTTACAGAATTTAAATGAATTCAGTAAAAAGTGAAAGTTATGCTAATGCTACTAAAAACACATCATTCATAGACACATGCCTATGTTTTTATAAAATGTGAGAGACCACTTTAAGGAATAGGACTTTACTCTGTTAACGTTTTCTCTAAAATGTTTATTTCTTAAAGCAACTTACCATTTAAAAACTGAATTTAATGATGTTTTACTCTTTCATAGAATTATTTTCTAGAACAAAACAAAACAAGATCATTTTCCCAACCACATACACAACAAATATAAAATGCCAAGTTTATATTGAAAGATGAATCAAAATTGCTTATAAACTAAAGGGCAGCAGTAAATTCAAACTCATTATATCTCTGCCATATAAATGCCATAGGACTTCTCTGCAGATCTCTCAAGATATTGAGAAACTAGCCTATTTTAAAAAATCCATCTTTAACAATATTAGCATAGGGTATCTCTGTTAAGTATATGTCCATATGAGTTTTTTTAAAAAAGAAAACAAACTATTTCATGTTGCTTTCAGAACTAAAATATGAAGTTCAAAAGTATATTGCTATGAATAGCTATAAAATAAAGAAAGATCTGGGACCTGCTCAAATATTTGGAATTACTTAGAAGAGTAAAGAAAATAATATTGACATTTTCTAAATCAGTATAATCTGCATCAAAAATAAACACCCGAGTTTTAAAAGATGTGCCTTTAATTTTTGCCTCACTGGGTGTAGTTTTCTTCTTTGTGGTTGTTGGCCTTGGAGCCCCATATCTGAGCATACTTGTGGATGCTTTTTCCAAGGGATGTGCAAAGAACAGTGCACACCATCTAGTGGCTCACTTCAAAATTGCAGCAAAGAAGTGAGTTTGAACAGGAAGTTCAACTAATGGGTGTCAATAACCCTAGCAATTCACAGCTTTAGTCTTCCTTCAGCATTTGTCCAAGTGCCTGAGAAATGCTTAGGTGGTTGCCACGAATCCAAGGAGGAAGCCCTGGATTTAAGTATTCCACAGTTAAAATCCTATTTTACTTCAGTTATGTTTTTATAATTACTGTGCTTTAATGAGAACTTTTTAACTTTCCTGCTTAGTACCAGTGTTAATATTATTACTATAACACTTTGTTATATCACAAAATGAGCAACTTGAATGAAAGAGGAAACAGGTCCCACTGGTGATGATCAGCTAAGTGGCTTGCATCTTTAAATCATCATCACCAAAGCAGTGGTTGCCAGTCCATAAACTCCAAGGAAGCCATGCATCTAACACAAGAGTGGTCCTTAAGTCCATAGTCACAGGGCTCAGTCTCTATAAATTGAAAATAGGATGTCTGCTACATGTATTGGATTCACTATAACAATTTCAAATATAATTAATAAAAAGCATTACTAAATTGCCCATCATTTATTTGTTATGTAATTTTCATCAATGAATATTAGTATATGGCTCTCATTCAGGAATGTACAAAAACGTGTTCATTTATATTTATACATGTGTATAAATTATATGAACAATGGAATTTAAGAAATACAGTGATCTTGTTTTCCACAATTCTACTTTGAGGAATTTGTCCTAAGGAAATAATCAATTTTCAAATGCATTCATTTTAGCATTGCTTATAGCATCAAAAATTTGGAATCTAACATGATGGACAGGTATTAGTTTATCCATGCAAAATAATAGCATACTATTATTAAAAAGTAAACATGAAGATTTATATTTATTAAAATAAAAATAGTTTAACATATTAATAGGTAAAAAGAACCAATTACTAAAGCACATAAACCATAATCCATTTTATATATTTGTGAATAAGTGAAGAAAATACATGTAAGAGGATATATTTTATCCCAAGAGGAAGATATAATTTATTTTACCAAGCAAGAGAAGGAACGGTGTCAGGAACGACATCAGGTTATTGTCCTGAGCTAGTTGAAGGACGGGTGGACACTGCTGTAGGTGGAAAGGAGAGCATTTGGAGGAGACAGGCAGGGGTTTGTTAGAGAGCATGGTATGCAGGAGAACCCTACTTCACACATACCCCAGAGGAACTTGTATTGGCATTTGTGTAAGTCAAGTGGCTGGGAGATCACCCTAGTGCTGAGTGTGGATGGAGGTGAGGAAAGATTTAAGGTCAAGCCAAAGTTTATAAATGAAGAACACAAGGCACAACCAGTAAGGACTATGAACAGGGCACAGCCAACCAGCTAGAAAGAGAATCAGGAGAGAACTGTGTCCTGGAAGGACACATTTGAAGGAACAATCTCCCATGCCAAATGTTTCAGGTCCTATGATATGAACACTGAAAAATGACACAAGGTCTAGCCACCAGAGGTTAACTTAAGGACACTTGTTTTGGTGGAATGATAAAACCAATAGCTTCATCAACAAGGACTGCAATGAAATTGAAAGACAAAAAAAAATTGGAAACTTTGAGCAAAGACAACTTTTGGAGGATGATTTATGTGAAGAGAAAGAGAAAAATGGGATAGGTAGGAAGAAGAGAATATCGATTCTAGAAATGTCCTTTTTTTAAGGTGAGCAGTATAACAGCATGCATCTCTGCTGATAAGAGACGTCTGATAAAGAGGGAAGAGTTAATGATGCAAGACATGATAAAATTGCTGGGGAAAAAAGTATCCTTGAGTAGTCGAGAAGAAATGGGAACTGGTGCACAATAGAGAGCTTGACTTTAGAATTAAGCATGGACAGTACGTCCATAAAAAACAAAAAGAAAAGCAGGACATGTATATTGATGCAGGTAATGTTGTGGGAATGAGACCGAGAGCCGGTGGGAGTTCTTTTCTGAATGTTTCTATTTTCTTAGTAGAATAAAAAACAAGGTTATTGGCTAAAAGCAAATCAGGAAGCAGATGTTAGAGAGTTGAGAAGAGAGAACAAAGTGTGCAATAGTCATTTAAGACCAAAGTGAGCAAACATTTTCCTATGAAGAGTAAGAGAGTCGATGTTTTTGATTTTGCAAGCCATTAGGTCTCCATTGTAACAATTCACCTCTGCTATTGTGGCACGAAAGCAGCCATAGATTGTATCTAAGCTGTTGGGTGTGATTGTATGCAAATAAAACTTTATTTATAAAAGCAGGTGGTGGGCCACCTGAGCCATGAGCCATAGTGTACTGTCACATAGCGATATCAATTTCTCCAGTCACATTCAGCCATGGAAACCGGAAACTGGAATGGGTTTGCATATAACCAAGATCTGGTTTTGTTAGACCTCTATGAAGAATGCAGAAAGGGACAAGAGACTGAAGTGTGTATGCTAGGAAATCATTTTAAATACAAACTATGAAGTCTCAAATAAGGAGGTAAATAAGGACACAAAGGGCATCAGATGTGAGTAATGGTATAAAGGAGACAGGCTGAATGAGTCTGGGCCTTGCTGTTAGACTTTGATGCTCAGATACTTCTCATGAGAAAAGAGGACAGTTGGTCAGCTATTTTATTGAAGAGTGAGTTTTGTCGGGTGATAATGCAAAGATGAGGCATCATTCTGCAAGATAGATAGAATGTCACTCTCCATTTCTCCACATGAAGGAAAGAAAATTCAAGAGAGTTGGATGTGGTATTTGAATCACCGTCTTGTTGACCCTAACATCTAGTTTCTTAGTTATTAACATTACTCCTTTTCCTCTTTCCTCAATTACATTAAATCTCCCTGCCTCTTCCCTCTCCTCAAGTACTACATATACCCCTGGTTACATATTAGTTCATTTTTTTTTCTCATTCTCTTACCACCCTCCCATTTTCTTTGCCTCTTGGTCTTTATATGCAGCTGTTTTGCTGTTTTCTGAGCTGACACTTCAAGATTTTGTTTTACACTCTTCCTATTTCGACCTCTGGAGCCCTTTCTCTCTTTTGCTAGATTTCTGAACTTTAAGATGATGGCTTTTTTTATTTCAGTAGAAGCATACCCACGTGATGTAAGAACGTTAACAAGATCTAAGGACAGATCCTGTTCCTGAGGTTCACCTTTCACTCCCTTCCGGTCCTCTCTACTAAGAATAGCCAAGTGTTTCGCACTCAGGGGCCTCTGCTACCTTACCTCCCACTACTTTTCCACTTCACCTCCTATTGATCCCCAAACCTGCCTTACACTCCTGCCCACAAAGCTGTCTTAACAGTCTGTGGCCTCCAAGCTCTGGTGCTCACAGGTGGCATTGACTGGAATGTCCTGAAGCCCTGTTTCCCCTCTATTTCTTCAAGGGCCCAATACAGAGGCCCACCTGTAAATATTATTTTCCAAGACAACTAAAAAAATCACTCATGTCATGTCTCATCTTTCTCTGTACATTGGAATTCTAGTGCATCAGTAATGACAGTCTATTTTGTATTAAATTTACATGAGCATGTTAATATTTCTTCCATTAGCTGTGGGCTCCTGATAGTCAGGGTCTATATATTTGTGTATATCCTTTTCTGTTCATATACAGCAGATAACAGATATCTGATATATTTCAGTTAAAAAATATATTAAATGAAATTCATCTGGGCAACGTGGTGCACATCTGTTATCCCAGTGATTTGGGAGACTGAGGCTGGAGGATTGCAAGCTCAAGGCCAGCCTCAGCCACTTAGCAAAACTGTCTCAAAATTAAAACTAAAAAGTGCTGTGAATATAGCTCAGCACTCCTGGGTTCAATCCCCAGTACCCCCCTACACACACACACACACACACACACACACACACACTAAATCACTCATTCTTCTTTTGCATTTTGTGTTGGGAAGTGAATTTAAACTAACACTTTGAATGTCATCAACGTAACTGTTGAAAATTTGAGGACCTACCTCATGTCACTTCATCCTACCACATGTCAAGATGCAATCAACTTCTAGGATGTTCTTGCCCCAATGAGCCAAAATTGCATTTTGTTCAGTTGTATATCAAATCCGTGCTTGAGCAATTGTATATTTTTATTAAGTAGTTAGTATCTTAACTGAAAGAGCTTTGTTTATTTGGGGATTTTTTTTTTTTTTGTCCCTTATAAAATTAAATGGTGCAGGAATCTTTGGTGGAGGAATTAGAGAAAGGGAACAAAAAAGAACTACCTTTTATACTTTGTCTGTAATGAGCCCTGTGCTTCACATAAGTTACCCAATTTAATTGGATTCTCACAATTACCCTGTGAGGTAGATATTATAATCAACATTTTACTGATGAAGAAAATCACAATTCTCAAACTCACATAGTTAAATGATACCAACCCTGGTCTGGGGCTGGATATGTAGTTCAATTTGGGTAGAGCATGTGCTTAGCATTCACAAGGCCCTGGGTTCAATCCTTAGCATGCGTGAGTACACACACACACACACACACACACACAATCTTCCATTTTAAAAAGCAAGATATATGTAAGTCTCCAAATCTCCAAAACTGAACTAAGTGGCTAACACTATGTACTTGATCAATTTATATTTCAACTTAACCAAATTGCTTCTTTATTTGAAATTTTAAAGTATTCGTTACAAAGAACATAAATCCAATTCAATAACTTAAATTATTGTGTCAAATTTAACAAATACTTATTAGGTATATATTTAATGCAAAGCCTTTTCCTAGGTATTAGAGATTCAGTGGTGAGCAATATAATCCTTGTCTTACCTATGCAGTTAACATACTAGTATGGAAATAGATGGTGCAAAAAATAAATCTCTGTAATTATGAGCATTGTCAAGTACTATTGAGAGCACCAAAGTAGGGTAAAGAAGTAAGAATGACATAGGACAACTTTTTAGATAGGATTTCAGAGGAGGCCTCCCTTTCTGGCAGAGAATTGGATGATGGGGGAAACTATGCAGATTTATGAATGATTTTCCATTCATAAATCTTTGCATGAGGCAGAGAGAACAGCAAGTGCCAGTTCCCTGAAAGTGAACCACACTGGGAATGTTGGAGGACGGCACAGAACCTAGCATGGCTGGAGCACCCTCAGCCAAGACAGTGGTACAGAAAGGTTGGAAAAGTATTCAGTGTTCAGACCATGTGATCCTCGCAGGCCATTTTGAAATCTTTGAAATATATTCCCAGGGTGATGAAGACTAAGGAAAGACTGAATGAAAGTGAATGTTATCCACTGAGTCACGCTTCAGAGGGCCATGATGAGTACTTTTTGAAGACTAAGCCAAAGCAGAGAGACTTGGGAGGAGGCTATTGCAAGGGATAAAAGGAACTTACTGGGTCACGTGCTGAGAAGGACAGGGCAGCACTGGCCTTGGGATGCCTAAGAACCAAATTTTCAAAATGACATAGGATTCTGTCTCTGTAGGTCTCCTTTCTCCTCACAACATGAGCTCCTTCTCTGCTCAGATCTGCTTCTCTATTTCCATAAGCAGCTCTAGAACTTGTGTACAGAAAAGAAAGATCTCCCTTCAGCTCCAGTATGACAGTCCCTAGGCCCAGCTTGTCATGACACCATCTCTAGACCAGTCATTCACTGTATCCCCTTTTGTGCACACGGGCTTACTTTGTGACCCAGATAGTGGACTCTAATGGTCGCTAGAAGGGCCAACAGGGTAGAAAATGTTTGCATTTTCTTTCTTTTTTAAAAAAAAAAGATAAAGTAGAGGAGTCCATGAAGGCACAGAAGGATGTAATGGCTGGGAAGAGACTGAAGATGGTTCATTGCAGTCTGACTAAGCTAAGCCCCACAACCCTTCCTTTCTCTAGATTTCTTTGACACAGAGCTCTTACACTCTGCATTGTTAGTTCAAAATGATCTCACATATGTCTGTAGTGGTGTTTCAAGCAGAGTTCAAATTTCCTAAGGAAATAAAAATTTCCATGGTGTCAATTTCCCTCATCAATCATCTAGCACTTCTGGAGAGACACTATTGGTCACTGGTGCATTCTCAGGAGAGATGTGCACATTGATTCCAGCCAGAGGACACCTGGATCCCTGTTTCCCCAGCTAAAAGTGCTTCTGGGGAGTACAGAAGCCATTTTTTCAGCAATGTGTACATTCATAGTCCATTAAATGAGCTTCATATATAAGGCCAACAGAAAACAACCTGATTTTTTTTTTTTGCAAGTACTGACATTTCATACTCCCTCTATTAGGTGTCTCAACTGTCCCTGTGAGCTATACCTCAGAAAGTCCCCAGCCATTTGGGGTTGGTAAAGGAAAACTTTATTCCCTAAACATATTTGAAGTGTCTCTGGCTCCTATTTATCCAGAAATCTCCAAGACCACTTTAGTTACCCACTAGGAGGACGAATGCGATCTTTCTGTAGTTGTACTCACAGTTATGATTTATTACAGCAACAAGATACAGCGCAAAATCAACAAAGGTAAAAGGTGCATGGGGCTAAGCCCAGAAGAAAACTCAGCTCAAGTTTCAAAGACCCCTGTCCCAACGGGGCTACACAAGACATACCTGAATTTCTTCCAGTGTCAAATTGTAATATGTGAAAACCTATCTTCCAGGAAAGTTCACTAGAGACTCAGGTCCATGGGTTATTGGTCAAGTGGGCATCTTCTAGAACATGCCAAAACTCCAGACTCCCAGAAGAGAAGCAGGTGCTCAACATGAATCTCATTTGTTCAAACAGCCTGGGTTCAGAGAGCTATTCCTATCCGCTAAGGTAGGAGAATGTTCGTGAAATGAAAGTTCTCAGAAGCTAGCCAAAGTCCAACTTTGCCAGGAGGCCTTTCTTGGGAGACTGTGTCAATCCTGCTCTGTTAACTCTTTCCCACACAGCTGTGTTGACGTGCAGCTGAGCAAGGCTGACCTGCCCTGAATGATGTTAACAATCCTGAAGAGTCTGGTCCCACCAGGGATGGAGCTGGAGGAGGGAGACATAAAGGGAGGAAAGCCCTTATTTGCCTGGTGCTTTTAAAAACCTGTCTTTTTTGCTCTGCAGGAGATAAATGGCACAGAGCTGACTTTGCTTTGGGATGAGCTGACTTTATGGGTTCTGTTGTGAACTTCTTTCTGAACACTTCCCACTTCACCATGGGATACCTACTACATAGCTTCTATTAGGGTCTCCTTGACCTGGTACTTAACCTTCTTTGGTAGTGTGTAGAAGGTCCTCTTAAGACAACTGTGGCTAAGCAGGCTTCTAGAGAACAGGCTTAGCCCACAGAAGGCCCTGGGTACCATTACCCTGCCATATCCAAAAGCACAGGCCCATTTCAACCCCAGGTTCCCATCATACTACCACCATAGATGGCTCCCATCAGCCTCTTGCCCCCAGACCTCCTCCTCCTCCTGCTCCTCCTCCTCCTCCTCCTCCTCCTCCTCCTCTTCCTCATCCTCTTCTTTCTCCTCTTCCTCCTCCTCCTCCTCCTCTTCTTTTTCTTCTTCTTCTTCTTCTTTTTTTTTTTTTTTGGTATGGGGCATTGAATTCAGGGGCCTCGACCACTGAGTCACATCCCCAGCCCTTTTTTGTATTTTATTTAGCGACAGGATCTAAAGTTGCTTAGCACTTCACTTTTGTTTTTGCTGGCTTTGAACTCCAGACCTCTTCTTGCGCCTGCAGAGCTCCTGGAGGCATGGAAATACCTGGCCCAAGATTTCTTGGCTCCGTCTTGAGGTGGAGGATGGAAGGAGCATTCTCTGTTCCTCTAGTGGGTAGAAAATGTACAGGATTCCTACAACTTCATACAATGACTCAACCACTCTCTTAAGAAAAAAAAATAAAAAGCTGGGTCAGTAATTGTCTGTCATATCATTGTATATATAAACTGAATACATATGGAGTGTGAACATCCACACACACACACACACACCTGATCAAAACCAGTTTAGGGGCCGCTTTTAGCAAGTCCTGCATAGTAAACCTAGTATATACCTTCAGATCAACTTCAACATTAGGTTTCAGCCTAAATTCTAAGTCAGGAGAAGTACCAAATATTCATGTTCTCAAATCTATTCATAAACAAATATTACTTAATATTCAGTGGATGTCTAGTTATGCCAGTAAAAAAGCAATGCCAAAAAAAAAGAATAGGAATGCATCATAGCACTCTGCATGTTTCTCTCTTCTGATTTGCACAGTTTTAGTTCTTCACTTTTTCCCAGCAAGAGAGACTGGAACTTTCTCAAAAGGCAGCTCTCAATGACTCTTGATGGCCAGGAAGAGTCCTGAGCTCTTCTCTTGAGATCATGGGCCACATTGGCATCTACCCTCTGTGTTACACGCTGTTGGCTTGGTGTAGCCTTGATCTCCTGGCCCACCTGCTTTACGGCTCATGGGGTATCCTCGACACATGCACACACCATGAAATGCCATCAGAGGCCTGGGTAACACACGTCCTTCTGAATCTCTGTAGCAAAGTATTTATTCTTTGAAGCCCAATAAATGCAGCAATGACACATTGAATCAACACAAGGAATTGTAATGAGGGTGACCTAAAAGAAACAAAGGTATTACAGTTCCAAGGATGCTGTCAACTACTTCCAGATAACCAGGTGGCTCCACATGTTGGGAGAGAATGAAGCCGTGTGGAGGCCATGACTGCTGGATTGTCCAAGAAGGGAGTGGTGCAGAAGGGATCTTGAGCAGGGGAGCTGGACAGATAGCTGCAGTAAAGACAGCATAGATAATAATGCGTCACTTTGATTTGTTCATTTTCCCCAAACACATTTTTTCTGGCCTTAATAAAGGTTGATATTTGTAATAATATGATCTCATATTGAGAATATTTAAAACATTGATCTAATTTTAAAAATTCATTATTAGAAAATAAGCTAATTAAAATTAAAAATAACATTATTCAGTCTAGTCCAAGCCCTGGCACATAGTAGGAGCTCAATTAATATTTGATGAAACAATATTACTTTTACTGATAATGATTTTGCTGATGTGAGACTCTGGGGGGGGGGGAAATCTCTCTTTAGCCTTATGATTTGGCTTAAGCCTACTTTATTCCTGGAGTTTTAGTTATTTCTTCTCTGGAGTATCTATTTCTCTTATCATACAGTGTTTTGTATTCTACTTATTTGTTCACATTTCTCTCTCTCTCTCTCTCTCTGTCTCTCTGTCTCTCTCTCTCTCTCTCTCTGCCCCTACTCCTCAGTCTCCTGTCTGCTCTACAGCACAGGAATGATATGCAATTAATCTTTACCATTCAGAGTTTAGCACAGTATATATTTTTGAATAAGATGATTGAATGAATGAGCTGATAAATGAATGATTCTTAAATGGACCTTTTGAAACCTCATGGATTTTCATGTGAACTGCTGATGTTCCCTTCCCAGTACTGAGCCTGTGTGATCGGCATCAGCAAACTCTTCTGTCCTCATTATATGGATGACACCCATGGCCTTCCCTCTGCCCTCAATCATCTGCGGCATCTTTCTGGCAATCATCTAAGAGAATTATAAACTATTTAACAATCATTTTTTCTATTGTGTTGCTGTGTGATCCATAGTGAAAATAATCCTTACTCTCTCTTGACCTTTGTCAAGGATTTTATTTTCAAACATTTAAATACTATCTGTTGCTCTAATACTCAATTTATTTAAGAAATCCACTATTCTTTAAATAATTCTTTTTTAGTGTAGAATGATGAAACTTCTACTTCCTACTTCTCCAGAAAGATATGACCAGCAAGACATTGTGCACTTGGGGCATTTGGGCAAAAACAATCTTGCAGGCACTAACATGTTCCTTCAACACGCCTCTGAAAATTCCTGTAAGAAACACACCACACTTCATAAAGCAGAAGAAAACTAAAACTCATCTTTGCGAGGGATTGAGCCTTCATTCCCAAAGATTTTGTATATATATATATATATATATATATATATATATATATATATATACATATATATATATATATATTATTTTCCAAAGTTGAAATAAAACTATATTTGAATTGTTAGGATGAATCCAAAATAAAATTGATATTATAATAACGCAACTGTAATTTGTAAACATTGATGAAAGTATTCTAATTAAAACAAAATAAGGCTTTGAAAATCAGCTCTGCTTAAATAGTTAATAGAAGTTCTATTTTAAGTCACCTTAGTCTAACTGGTTATTAGCACTTCCCCAATTTCAATGCTCAGAGCCAAAACTGTAAATCAACAAGGATTTATTGAAAACCTTTGCCCTTTGCACAATTAGGTGCTAGGAGAGGTCCCGAAAGAAATATATGTCCAGTCCCTGAAGAGTTTGCCAATCTCATTTTCTTAAAACTGACATTTGTGTTGCGTAGGATGGCATCAATCCTTCTAGAAGCCACCCCTCTTTTCTGCTCTTTTCTTCCTTCACTTCCTCCCTCCTTCACATCAGCTGGCATTCGTCACATTTTCTGTACCTTCCAAAGAAGTAAATTCCATGCTCTTTCTTAGCTAGTGTTCACTTACATGTGCTAACATTTGTTGATACATTAATATCTCTAATTATCATAAAAGGCATAAAAACTGAAGCTAGGACACAGTCTGGCCTCAAGGAGCTCATAGATTCTTTGGGGGTGACAAAAAAGAGACAGGTAATTTTAATATACTGTACCATCACTAGGCAAGTGATACAGTAAAGATCTGCACTCAATCTAATAGTTGCACAGAGCCAGGAGTAGAAAAGGAAACCTCACTGTCAGAAAGACCCTCTAAGGGTCTTAGATACAATTTTGAGCTATGAAAGAGGAATAAGCTGATTTGGTTCTCGCACCGCCTCCAAAGCCTAACACATGTGCACATTTTTTAGATTTGCAAATCTTAACCCCACTTAACCATGTCTTCGCTGTGAGAATATGGCTTCCTGTGTACAAAAGCAAATGGGGGGGAGGAGTTTACAAACTTTTAATTCAGGGAGTTCACAAATTCATCATTGCATTCAGACCATTCTCTTAAAGGGATGAAGTTTCCAAATGAACTGTCCATAACAATCAAATCGTCCCTACATACACAATTTCCCACTTATTTGTAGTTTTCGGGTATGGTACATCCCAGAAAAAAAGTAGCAGAGTTTTTATGTGGATTACTTACTCAGTAATATCTATCAAGCACCTGCTAATGTATTATATGTTTTATTATGTGTCTATTTCTATCTCCAGAAAAGTATCAGTCAAGTTGCTAGATCTTTGCAAAGAGATTAAATGATAGGATTAATCTAACTAGCAAAAATTTTAATGTTTATGTTTTTCAATTGCATTTACTATAAAATCGAATAAATTGTTGGGAAGGGAACCCCTCCAGGATTCTACGGCAAGGAATATTCATTCATTATTATTAAATACATCTTTCTTTCAGGTTATATTTGTTTTCAACAGCATGTAATTGCTATTTGAATTTGCTTCAATGAGTAAATATCTCACAAATATATATTCTAACAAAACCATGCTTCCAAAATATCATTTATTTTTCCTGTTTAGATAACTCCCAAGAAAAGAATACCTTAAAAACAGAAATCATTTCATTATACATAAAATAAGTTATATCAAGAAATCAAAACCCAACAGAAAAATATACAGAATACAAATGGATTTTAAATGTATGGAAAGATGTTCAATCGGTACCATAATAAATGGACACAGATTTAAATTTTAACTATGAGACACCAACTGCTCATCTATCATGTTGGCAAAGATATAAATGTAAAGATGGAGTACAGTGTGAGAAGGTCCGTGTGTTGTCAGTTTTGCTTTGCTGTGACTAAAATACCTGAAAAGAACAACTTAGAGGGGGAAAAGTTTATTTTGGGCTTCTGGTTTCAGAGGTCTCAGTGCACAGAGGTCTCTGTGCTCTCTGGCTTCATTGCTGTGAGCCTGAGGTGAGGCATAACATCATGGCGGAGGAACAGCAAAGGACAGCTATTCAACTCATGGAGGTCAGGAAGTAGAGAGAGAGGAGGTGCCAGAGACAAAATATAAATCCCCAAAGCAACTACTTCCTCAAGCAAGCCACACCTCACCTGCCTACAGTTTACCACCTAGTTGGTTTATTCAAATTAGTAATCCATCAAATGAATGAATCCACTAAGGTTACAGCTCTCATAATCTAGTCATTTTTACCTCTGAACATTCCTGAATGGCCTCACACATGAGCTTTCAGGGAACACTTCATCTCCAAGCCATAATGGTCCATCAAAATGTAAAATGCAACCGTTTTTGCCTGGCAATTTTCCTTGGAGGAATTCATCCTGCAGTAAACTCCTCTGTGTGTGTTGGGTGTCTACATACACACTAAACACAGGACTGTTCGTAATAGCATTCGCTTGCAGCCCAAATTCCTTCTCTGTATCCCTAATGTTCTTTCTTAGTCAATCTTCCATCATCTCTCAGCATGGAAGGTCTCTCTCTTTCACTCCTTCATTATGAAGAGTAGTCAGAATGATGTTTCTAAAACACAAGTCAGATCATGCTGACCTGCTGCTTGCACCCCTCCAGTGTCTATCTAACACCCTTGGAATAAAATGCACACCACTTTTTATAAGACCCCCTCGGCAGCCTCTGTCTGAGCTCTGGCCTCAGCTGCTGCCTGACTGGCCCTTGCCCTTGGTGTTCCCCACACACAGGTTTTTTCCTCTGCTTCTCCAACACAGCTGACTCATCCCGACTTCTGCACTCTGCCTGGATTCTCTCCCCTTATTTTTTAACACATGACTCCATCTCACTCTCCAAATTCTACCTTAATTATCACTCCACAGTAGTGTCTTCCCAGACCATTCCAACTGGATCAGCAACCAGAGACTTACCCTCTAGCCCACTGTCCCACCCAGTTTCTCTTCATGCCATCTGACTGTGTTCCTCTTCACTCTTTTCTTTGCTTGTGTTCTTCTCTCTCCCTATAATGTAGGGATAAAAGCTCTAGGGAAGAAGGGACATTATCTGCTTTGTTCCCTGCTACATTATCAGCAACCTGAAAACTGTTTACACATAATGAGTCTTTGGTCAAATGTTTGTTGAATAAATTCATAAATGGCCATCAGAAAGGAAAGGAATAAATTACAGGACACACATCAAACAGAACACTGCAGACATTTAAAATAATGCAGCTGAAGACAGTGCCAGTGTTATCTTCTGATCATTCCCTCCCACATCACACTGATCCACCCATGACCTCCCTCCTAGAGCTCTGCTCAGACACCTCTGCTCCTGGTCCTGCTGAGCTGAAGTCATTCCCAACCTGTGTCTAAAGACCTCTGCCTTGGCTATACCTGCACCTGCACCTGCCTGGCTCCCTTCCTCATTTCAGTCACTCCTCTACTCTAAAGTCACCCATCAGAAAGGCCTTTCCAGCCACCATCAGAGCTCCCCGCCCTTGTCACTTTTTCTTCCAGACCCTAATTGACTTGTCTTTGTTGCACTTGTCATTTGAAACAAAAGGGCCTATTTTATTTGTGTATAAATGCGCCTGCTCTGACTTGATGCTCCTAGATATTGTTCCCAGGACCTCTCAGCAGGTACAGCCTTTCCTGGCATGGAGTAGCCACAGAACACATTTGATTAATGGGGAATAAATGAATATATTCTTTAGTGCAAAAGTGCAAGATACTGAACAATGCATCTATATAGTATGTTGCTACCATCTGTTCTAAAGAAAATGGCAGTGATGGCCTCTAAGGGAGAAGAGTGACAGATTAAGGGTCAGGAATAGGAGAGGAACTTACTGGTGCTGAATATATCCTCCTTTTTTTTTTTTTAGATTGTATTTTACCATGGGTGTTTAATCACTTTTCCAAAAATATTAAGAAACATGTCATTTTGGATAGTTTTGCAAGTTTATGTATTTGAGTCCAAAAGGAAATGAAGATCTCTATAACTGTTGCATTGAAATGACAAACATTCAATAACCATTGAATGGGCAGTCCTATACACTTGACATTGCCCTACACAATCTCTTGTTTGGATTCTCATGAATATGTGTGCATTCTCGTGAAAATGCGTGCATACATGGGAAGGGTACCTAGGCTTTCTGTTGCAAGAGAGAAAACAAGGGAGGAGACAGAGCAGTGTTGATCCTCAGTAGAGTAAGACCTTCATAATACAAACAAGCCCTCTGGGCCTTTTCTATGCCAGGAAAAAGACCTCTATGCCCCTGATATTCATGAATCTAATTGTAAGATTGAAATGGGGACTTCCGATTTAAAAAATAATAAGAATAACCTTCTGCCGATAGACTCTTTACCCAACCTTTACTGGCTGATTTGCTAAGTGTTTTTCTGACTCCATCAAACAAATGTACACTATTTTAAGAATGTCAACTATTTAAATACCCAGATTTACAGAAAACAAATTTAAAGCAGTGTCTACTTGCTTTACTTAAGGATTTCTTCAAATATCAAACTAATAAACACATTTAAAATATGATTCAGTATAAAAATTATATACAAATTTCAGGAATACCATCATTGAACACTCAGGTACTCAGTAATTACTTATTGGTTGGATGAACATACCTATTGAAAATCAGTAGAGTGAAATGAATAAGAGCGTGGGTTGGGGTCCTGATATTCCCGTGTTTGGATTCAATCTCTGCCATTCATTAGCTGAATATGACCTTCAACAAGTGAATTAACCTCTCAAGGCCTCAGTATTTCTTATAGATATAAAATGGATGAGTAATGCCTGCTTCATAGCTATTTGCATTAAAGGAAATATGCATGCAAACATAGGTAGATTTATATCAATATATTTTATCATAATAATATTTTATCAGGTATTATATTGTGAATTTTCCCATTCACTTAATTTTTGCCTGAGTGCAAGCAAATGAATAGCATGAACCAAACATGTGTGTTGTTATATTTTTACAGACATAATATAGGTATATATATATAAGTATAATGACTTAATTTACACATACATGGCACATAGTAAATGCTTGGTAATAGTGGTTATTATTGTGAAAAGCAACATATAGCACTCTGACAGTCTGACTATGTTCACATCCACAGAGAAAGATTTTGTGCATAACCTTCTAAGACATTTTATTGCACTGGTAGAGGTGTAGGTTAAAACTCTTCATTGACTGAAATGTTTATGGCTAAAATTAACAATTCACAGGTATATGAGCTAATTGTAGCTGAGATTTGGCTTGTAGCAGTTGCTACCCTAGATTTCATGTGTGGTGATGATAAGTCATACTGCAAAGTAAATAGTATGATTTACCCTTGCTCCAAGTTTATTATTCTATAACATCATCTGCTTCCTACCTTTTTAACTAAAAATATTCAATGTGCATACTTCATTTCAATCCCCAGACCAGAGTAGATCAGGTGTTTAGAGCTGGAAAGGTAAAAAAAAAAAAAAAAAAAAAAGTACAGACTGTTTCAAATTTAGAGACTAAATGAAAGGGCTCCATCAGATGACCAAAATATATTTTGGGGTTTTGGGTGGGGGTTTCTTTTCTTTTTTTTTTCTTTTCAATTTTCTGGCTCTCCCCACCTCTTTCCTTCTGGGACTACTAGTCTGTTTATAGTAAAGTTGGGAAATCTCACAAAGGGCCTTATAAACATGTGTTATTAGATTTTAAATCTGATTTGAAAGTGCCTCTCTCCTACTCCCTCTGAGTAAAGTGACCTTTTTAAATGGAGGGAAGTGGCTTTAGATGACAGTCATGATAAATGCGGTCATGTTCACTCAATAAAATAAGGCCCAGTGCATTTGAGGATAAATCAGTGAAATGTACAGCCCCACCTGTCTGTCTCCATCATTCATTTCCACTGTCACTTTCACAGTGGCTGATGGATCACAGTTGCTGTAAAATTAGACAGCCTTTAATCTCATTTCATCCTGATTAGCTTCTCTTTCCCCTTTCCCTCTAACTCACTGACTGACACGCTAAAAACTCACGCTGGGCTGTATAGGAACGTGGAGTACAAAGCTCCTCCTTGTGAAGGCAAAGCAGGTGTCCACCTCTAGAGAAATCTGGAAAGGAGCCGGGATGCATTTGGTGTTATTTAAAGCAGAATCAATAAGTTCAGTGCCCAGTGCCTCTTTAAACAGATTGTTTGCTCTTGCTTACTGCCCTATTTGGCTTTCTGTTTAATCAGAAGTCAAAGAAATTAGGTCTTTTGCAAAATTCAAACATTGATTGAATATAGATTTTTCCCTCCCTAATAAATTTGGGAGGATTTTACATTGAAAATAATTTCAAAGAGTTCTTTGTGTATATGTATAGCCTTTCACTTCATGATAATAATTCAGAAAAGGCAATTCAAGAATGAGAATATTGAAAATGTTTAATCAAAAAATAAAGTATACAAGCTTTTAAAACAAGAGTAAATGTATGTAGAATAAATGAAAATACCTTCAAGTGGTCTTTATATTATGACTTCAAAAACCTTCTTTCCTCTTATTTTGAAGAGTTGAGTAGTTAGCTTAATACAATAGTTTCATTTGTTTGCATAAAACATAACAATAGAGGTAATGAAATGAGAAAGAGGCTTAAAAATAAATCATGTATTATTTCCTTCACTTAATTTCTGCTTGCCTGAATGGGAGCAAATAAATGACAAGAACGAAACATAATTGTTGTTATAATTTCAGAGATTGTACTATATTACAAAGCTGGACTTGTAGTTAAGAAGGAGGAAATACAATTTTTCCTTATTTTTAAGATTTGTGCATTGAACTTAGCAAAAGTTTAAAATAAACATATGAAGTGTGGTGGTCATAGAATAAGTAGGTTTTGGCTGATGGCCTCCATTCCTGCACTGTCAAAAATGACAATGCTTGGGGCTGGGGATGTGGCTCAAGCGGTAGCCCGCTCGCCTGGCATGCACGGGACACTGGGTTAGATCCTCAGCACCACATAAAAATGAAAATAAAGACGTCGTGTTCACCGAAAACTAAAAAATAAATATTAAAAAAAGTCTCCCTCTCTCTCTTTAAAAAAAAATGACAATGCTGTAAGTTCACACTGACCAGAGGACATTTAGCACAAGCCACTTGCAATATAACACAGAACAGCCTACTTTTGATTTGTGTATTTTGTACCAGATCATAATTCAAACATCAGTGAGTCAACTTAAAAAAAAAGTCTTTAAAACACACCACACCTTAGTTACACAATAAATCCAGCAAAAACTCTGCCCCTATGAATTCTGAGTGGTGAAGCCAACAGGATCCACACAGTTAAAAGCATTTTCCAAAGAGACAAACTGAGGATTGAGGGGCTCAGGACATTCCTAGGACTCTAAGTCCACTGACCCTAATTCATGGACCACTCAAACCTCCATACACCCAATATCTACACCATCTTCTCCCCAAATGGGGGTTTCAAACACCAACACCTTCTCCCCCATGGAAATAACTTCACAAAACAATGAATATTTGAAGTTAAAAATGCATTAATGAATTAATCAAAACTCCTCCAATCCTTTGGCAAGAACCTTAAATGATCCAATTTACTCTCCGAGTTACAGTTCTCAAAGCTATACCAATTCCTCCTTTTTTTTTTTATTTACATACCTTATCCAGTATAAGCAATTTCTGAGGAAAATAAAAGATAATAAAAACAAAATGAAATGAGAGATATATATCACCCAAAATAAGTCAGGTGTGAGATAGGTTCCATCTCTCTCTCTCTTTCCTCCTCTCTCTCCCTTTCTGCATTGGCAAAAGAGCACAGAATAAGAGTTGGCTGGGACTCATATTGATTTCCCACTGCACTGATTTCTTAAGTGCTCTGTTGATCCGTGTCAAGCAATAAGTTCCCTGCCTGAACATGCACATCACCTCCCCATTTGTCCTCACCAGATTTAAGGTGCCCATATGATGAGCTGAACAAGGACATCATTTTTCCTACTGGTGTCACTGGGCCCCAACCACTGCAAGTGATATGATAACTAAGGCTGTATAGGTTTACATTTACCCTATGATATTAGGCTAGCAGAGACCAAAACTGAACGGCACAAAAGGTGACAGGGGCAAACTCTTCTGTATGTTGTGACTTCCCAAAGGCGATGCAAATGAGAGCAAACACAGAAAAACCTGCTTTCGTGGGTTTCTCATTAATGCCCCCTCCTCTTACCCACTGCAGTAGGGCAGGGAGAGGTGAGGAGAAGGTATATTTGTGATGTTCCTGACAGTTTTCGTCTTTGTTACAGAAGAGCTCCTATGCAGATAGATAGAAAATGTGTGATTGTGCTGCTAATGACATTGTACAGGAAATTAAGCGTATACATTTGGAGGAGGCATTAAATCAGCAGGACCTTAATTTAAAAACTGAAAACTGTATGGAAATTCAGCTTGCTCATTGCTGTGGAATAGAGAGCTACCAAGCACCCCGAGTCTGTTTATGGAAAGATTGCCAGCAAGCCAACTTTGGGCAAAACAACTTAGTGACTCCAAGTGTATTCAGCATTACTTCTTCCAAGAAGTAACTGCCAGCCCTGACCATTTGGGAGTGTCAGTCATTGTTTGAGAATGTCATCCCCAGCATCAGGCAGGTGAGGAGGACTTAAGAATCCAAAACAGCATGACAGGTTGTTCTTGACTGATTTGTGGAATAACATTATGTAAAATTAATCAAAATGGGTTGGGTTTGAAACTGCTTGGAACACATCACTAAGCCAGTGTTTGGGGATGGCTGGATTGGTGGGTAGCCGTTCTGCTACTTATGCTGTTTTCTTCCTTCTGACTGAGTCGCACGTTCTATGCACCTCAGGTAAGTAAATAACTGGTGAGCCAAGGTATGAGGTCCTAAGATGGAAAAAATTATACAATCTCTTTTCTCTTAATTCCAGTTATGCCGTACAACAGTGCCCATCACTGCGTTGTGGAGGTAGAAAACTTCTTGTTCGTGTTGGGTGGAGAGGATCAATGGAATCCGAATGGTAATTATTGAATAACTTTAATTGTAGCTACTTGTGTTAGTCAGCATTGTGTTACTAAAACAAAATACCTGAAGCAACTAACTTTAAAGAGCAAAGGATTATTTAGCTCACAGTTTTGAAGTCCAAAGACATTGTCTGAGTCTGGTGAGGGCAGTAGATGGGACACATCTTGACAGGAGTGCATGTAAAAGCCAATCATGATTGTAGGCAAAGAGAGAGAAGACAGGCAGTGTTTCCATAATCCCTTTTGGAGACATGTTCCAGTGAACCAAGGATCTCCCCAAAGGCCCCACATTCTAAAGGTTCCTTTACCTCCCCGTAGCACTATCCTGGGGACTAAGACTTCATCATATGGACCTTTGAGGGACACATAATCCAAACCCTGTCAATGCTCAACAAGTATGTTTTCACTGAAGGCATTAGTAGGGATCCATTTTGTAATTGGTGTGGTAAATGCATTTCCATGCAACAGGCACAAATAAAGTAGTCAGGAAATTTGGCTGACAATGGGAGGGAAGGCCCATCAACCTCACTGAGGGCTTATGTAGTGGAACACTCACTCTTTGCCTGGGAATTTGGCTTCACAGTGATCCCCAGCCCCTCTCCTTATCCAATACCACAAGCCCAAGTACAACTAACTCCCCAGAGAACAGTAACAAGCTGCAGCTGCTAAAAATCCTCACCACCCTCTCCTCCACTTTCCTCCCATTTTATTGAAATGACAATGCAGCATCATCTACAGTTGCATCCATTTAGCTGAAGTTATTTTGCAGCAGGTACAACTGAAGATCCATTCTGCTGGCTGTTCCCTATGCAAGTCTTCTTCCATAGGTTTTCCCCACCATCCTCCCTTGGATGTGATTACTTCATAAATGTACCACAAAGAGAAACTAAACCTTTTGACACACTTCCCAAGCCAAACACAAGGAGAACACTGTGCCTTGCAGAATATGCAAAATTATCAAGGTATTTTTGGAAAGCTTGCACATGGAGGAGGAGTTGCAGTTGTAGCCTTCTGTGTAACAGAGATAATTATGACTGAGAAACCATAAAACAGCTTGCAGGTACACATTTTTACTTTTAAACCCCAGAACATCTAGCTGAAATTACATATACTGCGTGTATTTTATTGTGAATGCTCTTTCAGCATCTGCACCGAGGCAAATTACAGAAAAATTGTTACATCTGTTTGCTCTAGAAGATCCTACAGGGAAACCATCTAGGCCACCCACCAAAAACATTTCTTTTAAGAAAGGGGAGGAACATTTTTTTCCAGACCTGAAGTCTTGTTGTGTCTCAGTGTTGGAAAGGAGATAGCTCCTGGGCTTTCATGAGAAACAGATTTAGAACAAGAGCAAAAATGATACTTCACATTACTCCTTGAACTTACCTTTGTAGTGATAGATTTGATATGTTACCAGAAGACCTTGACTTATATACAATCCACAGTAAATTCACCTACGTAGCCTTCCTCAGTGAGAGAATTCAATGGAGGTAAACACAGTGCACAACCATTGGATTAATCTAAGCAAAGAACCTGCAGAATGTTCTTTTGGAAGGTCAAATTAAAATTAAAACATGACCAAAAAAGGCTGGAAAATCCTAATTCATAGTACTCTCTCAGCCCACCTCTCTTCCCCTATGGGTTAGGCCTATGTTTCCCAGTTTTTTATGCCACAACTCAGTTTTCACAAAGCATTCTGAACCTCCCATTCCTATAAGTCACCCCTTAGCAACTCAGAGAATCTCCTCCCTGGGTTTAGACACACACACACACACACACACACACACAGCCCTTAACTGCTTGCTGTTCGAACTTCAGATCAAAAAAACACAGTCGAGAGAATTGGGTGGAGGATGGAGAGAGCTTAAAGGACATATTCCTCCCTCTAGTCTAGAGGATCAAGATTTTACCTCTGAACTAATTTGGACTCCTCATAAACCTATGACATTGGATTACCCCAAATTTCTTCCACCCTACCCAGAGAGAAATAGCAACTGGGTTTAAAGCCCTGTGTGAAGGTGCTATGAGAAAAGGCTACCTGAACTCCAAACGACATTGACTTCAAGGATGCCACTCCCCATTGACACTCAGCATGCACCATGTGGAGACTCACATGACAAATTGTCATCAGACCAACATGCTGAAGCATCAGACTAAAGGGCTGAGGCGTTGTGTGCTTTTGAAAATTATTACCAATGCTAATCATGTGACTAACTGCCTCTTCTCTTTGTTTTAGCCACTAAGAAGCTCAGAATTAAATTTTAGTAAAGCTATAATTACTACATTTTAATTTTACAGTTAGTCTCAATAGAAGCCTGGCAGCTCTCTCTCTCTCTCTCTTTCTGTAAGATCCCTTTTAGAATTTTGGAAGCTTCCACATGGAAGGCTGAGCAGCTGAGTCATTCTGTCCCTGACTTATTTGGCACACGGTGTCATTTTGCATAGATCTGAGCAAAGGTTGATGAGCCACTGGCTTGGGCTCCAGATTAGAAGAAAATTGGTTGCACCTGCAGCAAGTAGGCAGTCTTATGTATCCTGGGTCATAGACAGTCATTGGCTAGTGTCTTCCCCAGGTGGAGGATGAGGGCAGAAGTTGAGGCAGCCTGTTCAGCTGAAGGAGGAGCTTGACCATTAGCAGCCTAGGAAATGGTGCATCTCTTTGATAAAAGGGATCTGGCTGGATACCAACATCATCCATCACAATCTCATAAACGTTTTCCAAGTAGCTTCATATTCCATTCATCTGGTCAATGATAGCAGACTTCTTTAATATTAGTAGTAATATTTATTGAGTAATTGTTATTTTAGCCAGAAACTTTGCTAAGCACTTACCTACACTGTTTCACTTAATTGTCACAACCATATTGTGAGCCATATTCTATGAGCAAGGTTTACCATGAGGACACTAAGCCTCAAGAGACTAGACACTGGTCACGACACCACTTACAAGAAGCTGAACTGATTCCAAAGTAGGTAAGACACCAGAGCCTTAATCTCTAAGTCTGCTAGTCAATAATGCTGTCCGGTGACACAACATCACTGCATTATACTGCCTGTAACATAATCAAAATCTATTCATGTGCTCAACCACAATAGAAACAATTGTGTTTTTGCTATTTCTCTTGTAAAATTAAATCTCTATTATATCACAATGGGAAGTGGCTTTTACTCACTCACAAGAACTCTTCATCATTCCACATTTAGAAAACTATGAAAGAACTCAAGTATCTCAAAAATACGGAATTTTCATATTCTAATACTTCATGCAATTAATACTAGATCTTATGAAGAATAGCAATCCTTTGATCACATGTAAATGTGCTTTAGGAAGTGTAATAGAAAATTTCAAATCCATGGCTTCAAATACTACATTTGTGTGCCTCCAAAGATAAAATCATCTCAAGTTAAACTTTAGTTCTTGTGAAAAAGGTGCCTGAAATGAAATATCCTTGAATGAAATACAAAATTCTAAATTTCAATGCATGCTCATAAAACACAAATGCATGCTCTTCAAACATAGTTTTACTTCTTGAGGATCTGGATTATAAGACCAAAATTTGAAGTCAGAAAATAAAAATTGGTTACTGGAAATATAAACAGGACACATATATAATCTTTCTACCAGGTAGAGTATAAATACTAACTCCTATCAACTTCCTTCATATCATTAGTGATAGTATTGCATTTGATATTTTAATGAATATGTATATATTCTATCGATGCCTTAATCTACATTTGTCACTTGCTGATAACCACCTCCCAAACCAACAACTCACAGAAAATTCCTTTCCTTCCCACTTCCTTCTCTTGGACCACTGACTATGAACTGCCACCCCTTACCCATGTATCACTTCATTCAAGGGCTAGTCAATATGGTGTCTGGTGATAGGGCATCACCCAAAAAGAGAAGTGCTGGAAGAGTTGGAGAGAAAGTGAAAAAGCAAAATAATAATAATTAAAATAATTCAAAATTCCATTGTGTATTCACCACTCTTAAGCTGCTGGAAGAGTCTTAACAGTAAGTCACAGGGGAGGAGAGAAAAACTCCATTGTCTCTCTGGTTCCTCACTCCACCACCATCATTCCTTTTAAGGTTCATCATCCTCTCTACTCCTTTGCCACTTCTGGAATGCCACCATTATTTTTATCTTCCTAGTCCTCTATCCTTGACTCTCTTTAATACCATGTATTGTGCCTCTGGAAACTCTTTTCTTATCACAATTCCATATCCTACCAGGCCCTGCTACACCTTTTCTCTAAGCCAAGGCCACTACCTATTACAACCAGAAATGAACACTGCCTGTTTCTATCTCTGCTGCTCAGCACATGAAGGTACTTCTGTATCCCATTGCCAGAGGAGATAGATGTCTTCTTTCAAAGGGACATTCTAAACCAAACTTCAGAGAGAAACATTCTGCATTCCTTAACCTTGGAACTTGAGTATCAAGGATGAAATTTTTCTATAATTATTGCAAGTTTCACAAAAACTTACACTTAAGCCTACTCTAGACATAAATCCTCCTTACTTTGGAGCCTCCCCAGTGTTTTAAGTTTTCTGGACCCCCCTGGTGTTCTCATCTCTTTGTGTACCTCACCAGAAAAAAAAAAACTCAATTTATTACCCAACCTGACCATTCACTCTTTCACATGATATCTGGAACTCCTAATCTCACATTAGCCAAAGGTCTATACTCCTTAAACACTTCTCTGAATGTTTTTTTCTATTTCCTTTCTACTCAAAACCAGGCTATCTTCTGAGAGTACTGCTTTCCTAGCCTGTCTAGTGTTTGTTTCTTTTCCCCACATACTTCATATTATTGGAGCAGGTGGCTTCTCTCCTTCCTCTCCTTTGCCGCTCCCACATACTGAAAATCATATGCACTTTAAAGGAGATCTTTAGATTATACCCCCTGCTGCCCCTTTTATGTGGCAGCTATCCACTGCTTCCCTGGTAATGCCACCTCCTTCACTTGACCGTGCCACTTGTCCATCACCCCTTTATGTCCTTACTTCCCTTCTTACGGAGCCTAGATTCTCTGGCTCACCCCTACCTTCACTCTATTGTATGTATTCACAGTCCTCACAGCTCTCTCTCCTTCCTCTTGCCTAGCAATCTTGATCCTGGTTAAACCCAACTCTCTTCCACCTCTTCCTTGTTCCTGAGCAGCTAAACCTGGAGGAGAAAACCACACAGCCACACTGGCTGCTCCTCAACCCTACTAAATATCTGTTATCAGTGCACTCAGCCACACCCCCCTGATGATTATTTCATTTCTTTTCTCTCCTTCAATGCCTCCTTTTCCAAAATCCTCACTGTCACTCTCAGTTGCTGGCCTTGCTTCTTAGTTTCAAGAACACAGAAGCATTTAGGAGATAAACTCTCTATTTTTGCTTGCTCAAGGACTTTCCAGTGTTTCTGAACTTAAAATACAACCAAGCAACCTTCCCATGAATGCTGTATCTTCCAGCTATAATCTTTCGATTGCAAAAGTCCTAAGAAGCATTGCCCATCCTCTTACCTCTATTTTCCAACACCTAAGTGTCTCCTGAGTAGTCCCCACAGGGTTTTAGCCCCATCATTTCACTGAAGCAGCACTTGTAAGGGCCATGCCACCTTCCATGTTGCCAAGTACTGTGGTACATTCTCAGTTGCCCACCCCCTGATTTTCAAAAGCTGTTTGACTTGGCTTTCAAAACACCATACTTTCCCTCTTATCTCTGATAATTCCTTTCCTTTGTTGTTTTTTTTCTTTTTCTACTCAAGTGGTGATTATGAGGATCATTATCTTCCAATCCCATACCCTCTCTCTAAATGGTTACATCCAATTCCTTCTTCTGCAGTGGTCTCCCTACCAACTCTTCTGTACAAGCAGCCAGAGTGATGAATTAATCCATGTTTCTCACTTGCTCAGAGTTCTTCACTTCCTGTTGTTCTTGTAGCAAGATACAAAATCCTACTTTGGTCCACAAACACAATGTATTCTAGACCTTGACACCTCTCTGATTTCTGCCCACTCACTCCAGCACGCTCACTGTTTTGGAACTCATCACCAGCCAGAGATTTTATACTTGCCTGCCCCACTGCCTGTGAGGTTCATCCTGCTGATAAGTGCATAGCTTGCAGCACACACTGTAAGCAGATGGCCTTCCTGTTTCAACTGGCCTCCCCTCCATCACTCCTTGCTTTATTATTCTTTATAACATTCAACTCTACTTGATATTGTATAATGTGTTGATTAATTCATTTATAAGGGTAGAGACCTTGCCTTTCTCGTATACCAATATATTTTCAGAGCCTAGAACATACAAGTCATTGAGTCCTTTAGTAAGTGCTCAATATATATTTGTGCAATTAATAACTAGGTTATGTGACCCTGCCTGTGTGAATGCATGCACACACACATTCATTCTCTCTCTTTCTCTCTCTTTCTCTCTTCCCCTCTCTTTCTCTTTCCACCCATCTCACCCACCCCCAATATGTATGCAAAATTAGATGCATTTTAATACCTTGGAGGCTCTTAGGCTTCTTAGGCTCAACAGAGAGGATGAGCTGGTTAAGCAGCTTGGGAACTCATACTTCCCATTTCAGCACATGTATTTGTGTATATGACACAGCCACTGTGCTTCCCCCTAATGCACATGAAGAACATGCATGACATGCATGGTACAATACTGATTTCCCAACTCAGGCCCTTACTGTAGTGACTGCTATTATTTCCACGAGGAGACAAAAGAATACCACACTATGGTTTGTGGGTCAATAGAAGAAGTTCTGTTAATGGGGGAAGCTAGGCATATGCTGGAAGAGAGAGATGGGAAATTCTGTGTGTTCCTCAATTTTGTTGTGAATTTGATTTTTCAAAAAAAAGTAAGATTTTAAATTTTTTTCAGGAAAAAAGAAAAGAAATTAAAAAAAAAAAACTCTAACTAAAGATACTATACAAACCAGTCTCTGGAACTGATCATTTATAGACAATAGCTTTTTGTTTTTAAAATATAAAAGCATCAAAACACAGAATTTTTACCTTAACAGTGTGATAAAAGCAGTTTAGTAAACATACTTGGTTGATTTAGTTTTATCCTAAGTCATTCCAAAAATAATAAAAGGGAAAGAGAAGAAAAAGGGACCATTTTGAGGAGGCACATGCATTCACGATGATTTCAAGTGCTGTTACATTGCCCCTCTACTAAATTCACCTGTCAAACCTGAGAACAGCAAGACCTCATTTAAAAACTACTAAATGTGCAAATCAACAAAGAAATCTAAGTTTTAAGTGTCTCAAATGTATTTTTACAGGAAAACATAGTACAAATTTTGTCAGCCGATATGATCCCCGATTCAATAGCTGGATTCAACTTCCACCCATGCAAGAAAGGTAAGTTCATTTCTTATGTCTGAAAATGTGTGACTGCTTCTCAGGAAGCATGGGTGCTAGAGGGTTTTCCATGATGAAGAATGCTAACCAGAGTTCATGAGAGAGACATTGGCAAAATACAAAACTTGGCCCACCCAATTTAGATTACCTGCCTTGTTGACTCGATAGAGAAAAATAATTAAATCAATCAATTATTTAATGTAGGAAGAAAAAAATTGTGACTTGTCTTCTTTTTCTGTAATGATTGATATTTTGCAAACAGAGCTGTATTTCTACTGGCCTTATTCGTCTTCTTGGTGCTAATATATTTAAATCCTAAAACCAAAATATAAAACACCATTCCCATAATGATATGCATGTCAGTGCAGCAATTTCAATGTTAAACTATTCAATATTAAATTTAATATTCAATATTAGAGTTTGACATTTAAATATTTGGTATTTAAATTTTTATTTGAATTTAATTGTTCACTAGTAATTCCAAGTCTTATTAACTCAGATAGTTTACCTTTGCCTCACCAAATGTCTTCAAGAACAGGTCATTTATTAGTTTAAAAAAATAGTCTTGCAAAGTGTCATTTAATTTTTTGACATAACAGAGTGTTTATCTCGTCCAAGTCTCCTAGCAACCAAAGGAAAAGATAGCTACTATATTTGCACATATTTTGTGTCTCCTGGCTGTTATTCAGGCATAATACCATGTCTTTATATGCATATAAAAATTCATATGAGAGATTTTGACACTTGGTTCTTTTTAAATAATATCTGGACATAGCCTCTTGAGCAAATTCTCCAAGATGAGAGTCACAATAAACCACAACCTGTTTTGTCTCCTCCGTTGAGTTATTTAAGAAGTAATCAAAAGCATTGCTGCTCTTTCATATTTCCTGCATGACCCCTCTCCTCAACATCTCTTTTAACATTCGAGCACATTGCACTGAAATCAAATTCAACCCTTAATCATAAATTCCAAGTCAAAAGAAATTTTCAGAGACTACCATTTATTAAAAAATGTACATCACTGCAACAAGACAGTATGAATCTATGGTCTAGAGAAACTCAACATCCATCTATGCCTTACAGACAGAGTAAGACTTTCAGGAGACTAGAAGCTATACACAAGACACATGCTAAAGATCACCAGCATTTTTAGGAATGTCTACTTCAGTGGTACCTCGAGAAATAATTCTAGGTCTATTAATATCCTGACAAACTTCATGAGCCAGAAGCTTCCTGGTGTCTTTCTCCAGAGCACCTTGTCTCTCTCCTTGGAGGAGTTATTTCCCCCTAGTTAGTGGTATTGTCGCTGCATCAATATGCCCTTTAATCAAAACCATTCAAAAAAAAGTTTGATTTGAAAAATAACTGTCAATCCATGTTTGAAAAGTGATCATCTCATCACCACGGTCCCCTTTGCTGGGGGCTGTACACCACGATAATTAACCTTCACGCCTTCGGCTTGGGAGGCATAACTCACGTCGCGGTCAATTATCTCGCTGTAGAGCCCCTAAGGAGGGGAAGTATTGCTGCAAAACCTAATTAGTAATTTTTTTTAAAATGTGTATTGTTTACTTGATAGTCTATAATGACTTCCTCTGAGGCACTATGGCCTATCATGGCAGGGTACTACTTAGACAATTTTTAGCAGCTCATTGACCTGATAAAAAGACCTGCCATGGTCTGTCGGCGCTCGGCAGCCACCGTTGACAGGATGGACTGTTTAACGTTTCTTTCCAAGTCATTATGGTATATCATGTCAGGTCCCTAGTAAAAGAAGTTTTTTTTTAGATTTAGAACAATCAGCTCGATAGACCAAATAAAGAGCTCCTTACAGAGCTGAGTGGGAAAAGGCAGATCTCACAAATGCCCAGTCAATCTTCTAGCTCCATCTCTCCTATGGCTTGGTTGACCCAGGCAGCAATCCATAACTTCAAAGGAAATTTTCCTGTCATTGCCAGGCTCCCATTTCAAACAGCAGGAAACATCAGTGGACTAATTGGTGATTAAACGTTGAAGAAAAATAATCATAAGTATACGAGACACTCTTCAGATCAGAAAAGTCTATTGAAACATTTACTTGAGTTTATTTTATAATATGTAGATTATGAATCAAACCAGAAGTCTCTGCCACCTCTTTCATTATACTACCAAACTACTGAGAAATTGTTATGCTGAGAAATTACCAAACTGATTGAGAATAACAGAAACATGTTGTGAACCACCTCCAGGGTACCTCATTCTTTCAGAGCTGGGTGGATAGATTACTAGGATATCTTGCCTAATCAGAGGTCCCAAAGCTTTGGTAATAAAACTGCTGAGTCTTCTCCCAGTTCAGAAGGAATTGGGCACACAGCCTGCAGGCTGACTTCACCGTGGGCAGCTCATGCATCTCGTGCCTGCCAGTGTGAATTGACTGCCAAATCATCGGATGAAAATACAAATTTAAATGTAAGGCTGAGGAATTGTTTTGGTCTTAGATTTTAGAATCTGATTCTGCAGTAAGAAGGAAAGGGCAAGACTGAAAATTTGGATCAACAGAAATGCTTTGATCACTTCAATTTTTTCAATGAAATAGACATTTTAAGTATTATTCTTATGGCATCTTACCCCCTAGCTAGTTTAAAAGATCAGAAAAAGAAAAAGCTGTTTGAAGAACGGAGCTTTTATTTCACAAAGGAAGTGAGAGGCCAGAAGTTAATACATCAAAAATGCTTCCAAAGTTAAAGTTCTAAGAGTCTTATGAGAAACCACAGGAGACAATATTGTGTTTGAAAAATCTGTTGTTTTTTTTACCTGATGATGGACATCAACAACTCAAGCTGGGATAAAGTTATAGTAATTCAGTCTCATGCTCTGGATATAAACTGACCATCTCAAAGGTCAGCAAGGACTCAGAAAGATATGTCAAATAAGTAGGGTTTAAAGTATCTTTGTAGAAGTTATTTGTTAGTCTTTCTAAATGAATCTCAGAAACATTGAATATTTCTTTATGGCAGTGGGGACAAGGAGAAGAGAGAGACATAAGAAATAAACAATCTGAAATACAAATTGTGGGATGCCACTAAAAGAATCATTAATGACCTTGAACTTACTTTTCCGCAATGCAAACAAACAAACAAAAATAGTCTAAATCAAGTGTGCTCTTCATATGGGATGGAGGGGAAGGAGCATTCCCAAGAGAGATCTGGCCTGGTAAAATTTTAGGCTCAAGCAAATATTCACAGTAGTTGCTGATAGACCATTAACAGTCTATAATGTGTCTTAAGAATTCTCACTTTGGGCATGCAAGAGAATAAGTCAAAGACAATTTTTTTGCTAGTGGAATTTCTACATAAAATTGCTCTTTAAGTTAGGAAGTGAAATCCACTAATTCTTCCCCCTTTAGTTCCTAACACTGACACTGTGTGGCTAGAGCTTAGGAGTACTCAGGGATCATCACATTAAGAATGATTTGACTAAAAAAAGAACATCTTCTGAAGGCTGACTCAGTGTCAAAACAGGAAGGAACCAGGTCAGGAAAAAAGCAAGAAAATTAACATTTAGACTAGATAAAAGGAGTTTACCTTAGCAAAGGGATCCTTCGCTTATTCTTCACCATCTAAATTCAATTAAATAGGGGGCTTTCACTTTTGTAATGACTGATCGGCACTTTATTTTCCAGACCAGTACCACCTAAAATTCACCATTACCACTTTACAGCCCACCTGGTCCAAATTATTTAAAGATAGTCCACTGCTGAAATAAATAAATATATTATTTCAGAAGTTCTAAATTCTGTCATTGGACCATGTGGAAGAAGTATATTGACCTACCCTGTGTTGATGGTGCAAAGAAATATGTCACTTTAGAACAGACTATTTGAGACAGGTGTCATTCTTTTCAATAAAACATGTTAACTTGAAATGGCAAAAGCACTAGTAAAAGCGGGACACAGTGGCACATGTCCCTAATCCCAGGAGCTTGGGAGGCTGAGACAAGAGGATGGCAAGTTCAAAGCCAGCCTCAGCAAAAGCAAGATACTAAGCAACTCAGTGAGACCCTGTCTCTAAAAAATACAGAATAGGGCTGGGATGTTGCTCAGTTGTTGAGTGCCCCTGAGTTCAATCCCCAGTACCCACCCCCCGCCAAAAAAAAGAAAGAAAAGATCATGGGCATGCTTAAAGTTTCATCCTAGTCATTTTTTTGAGTCCTCTTTGAACCTTTATTCTCCTTCACCTCTTATATTTTATTAGTCATGAGTCTTATGTCATATTCCTTGGACATACCTTGTGCTTCACTCTTTCCTATTTCTTCCATTAAGATTCTAATTCAGGTCTCACTCCTAAATTATGGCCTACCTCAGAACTGGCCACCTGGTCTCCGATCCTTTGAACATAGCTTTCATCTCTTGCCTTGGATGGTATTGCAAGAAAATATCATTGATAGCCTCTCTTTGAAAGAGACTGAAGCAGTATCTGAGAGAATCAATACCAAAAGCTACTTAGATGAACTTTCTATAATTGGTTATATAAGAGCAAAATTTGAACATTATATGAAGTTCAAAAAAGTTATTCTATTTTCAGTAGTACTAGGAGGGGAAAAAAAAGAAAAAATGATAATTGAAGAAAATTTTTGATGATGTAGTTCTCTTATAAATTGGGAACAATGACCCTTGAAGGACCATAAAGAAAGTGAATGTCAAGATAATTTATTATTGCTACATTATCTACCTCATTTTTCACTTTGTCTTACTGAGCTGTGATATCTGTACAAGGTACCAAATATCCCAAACATTAATGAACAGTTTAACAGTGTATAAAAAGCAAGATATAAAGAAGAAAGAGTTAGTGAATTTCTCCTCTACTGTTGTTTTGACATCAAAAATGTTCACCAGACTGGTTAGTGCATATGATTACTTCATCCAGTCACAGATTTAGAAGGTGGAAGTGTAATGTTTACAGGTTTGCAGGTGTTTCTGAAGCATGATGTACCTCCTTCTCATGAGTGGTCCTCACCCTATCTCACAGGTAACAATTCACTGTTCTTTTTTTGATTTACGGTGCATTCTTATTTTTCACTGCAGAAGAGCCAGTTTCTATGCATGTCGGTTAGACAAACACTTGTACGTTATTGGTGGAAGAAATGAAACCGGCTACTTGTCCAGCGTGGAGTGCTATAACCTGGACACAAATGAATGGCGTTATGTGTCCTCTTTGCCACAGCCTCTGGCAGCTCATGCAGGAGCGGTGCACAATGGGAAAATCTACATTTCAGGCAAGTCACCACACTCCTCTTTCTGTAATGAAGTTCAGTTCAAAGACACTTCCCTGACTTGTATGTATACGTTTAATTCACAGGAGGTGTACACAATGGAGAATATGTCCCCTGGCTATATTGCTATGACCCCGTAATGGACGTCTGGGCTCGAAAACAAGATATGAACACAAAGCGCGCCATCCACACTTTGGCTGTAATGAATGATCGCTTGTATGCAATTGGAGGAAATCATTTGAAAGGTGTTTTTTTTTCTTTTTCTTAATCACAATAACATTTGCAACTCATGTTTCTTGCTAAGGGGGTTTCTCGTTAGATAATCATAGCTAACCAAGTAAAAAACATGTTGACCAAAGAAAAATACTCTGTGTAAATTAGCAGTACCCTTGAGCAAGCACTTATTCTGGCTTTTCTGCAGATAGGATTATTTTTAAGTTACCATACACATTAAAGAAATGAGTAATGGTGTCTACAGAAAATAAAAAAGGGGAGCATTAATAACTGAAAAGCACAAACGATTTGTCATAACAGCAAATCCAGTGAAATAAATTATCCCTTATCACCAAAGTGTAGTAATGAAATTTTTCCCAGAAAATTGTTTTTTGCAGCAATCATAAAGAACTTTAGTCATAGCTGCACAAAGCTAATACATGATTTTGTCTTTAAACATTTAGTAGAATTTCATGTCTAAATTTAGAACTATTTATTTTAAGTATTGAATATCAAACCATCTATGATTCTCGAGTTCAGTTGCTTTTTTTAATTAAAAAAAATCCTAAAACAGTATTTTTAGAACCATGTTTTTGGCTTCTTTTCTCCCTCAGATTCATATGTAACTTCAAATTTTTGTAGTTCATATGCATATGTATAACTTTATATGTATGTATATAACACTGAATTTGACCCAAAAGCAGAGAGATCTATGATGTTTAAAATGTTCCTGATCTATCTACTTTGTGCCTCACTTTCCTCACCTGAAAAATGAAGAAATTGGTCTAATTGAGCTCTAAAATCACCTCCAGTTCTGACATTCCAAGATCCTTGAAATGGAACTCAATGGGAAATGGGTTATAAGACTTGAGGCATATCTATGTATTTATTTTACAAAAATATATGCATCCAAACCAGACATATTGGCACACACCTATAATTCCAGTGAGACAGCAGGATTGCAAATTTGAGGCTAGCCTCAGCAATATAGTGAGGCTCTAAGAAACTTAGCAAGACCCTGTCTCAAAATAAAGGACTGGGAATGTGATTCAGTGGTTAAGCATCCCTGGATTAAATTCCTTGTGTATATGTGTGTGTGTGTGTGTATACATCTTAAAAATAGATTAGAAATATATATTTTTCTGTCTTCCCTCCTACATATTTACCCCTAAATGTAATTTTTAAAATTGCACAAGTGTAATTTTTATGCAGCTATTCCCAAGTTCATGTTCAGTTAGAAATGCCAACACCCTAATGTCTGCCTGCTGTTGATCTTAATACTCTTCCCAATGGGAGAGGATTCTGCTCACTACTGCATCTCTATGTTGTTTATCCTTATTACTTTTGCTGGTGCTCCTTCATTTCAATCCATACTTCATTCTCTAACCTCAATGTTTCATGTTACCTTTGTAGCTTTCTACATTGAAATGTATTCCTTCTAAATTCTTTTGCATAAGATATCACCTAAATGTTTTAGAGGCTTTTGGCAATTGAACTTATATCTGTACAGAAAGACTGGCTAATGACAACCTAAGTGAGCAGCAGCACAAACACATGTCAAAAGTAGGTTAACTCAGGGATGTCCTGGCAAGGACAGGGTGTGGACTTTGCTTATAAGACTAGGTTTGAGTCCTGGTTGTGTGTTAACTTAGCCTCATGTCTGTAAAAAAGGGATAAGTATCTATCTATACACACACACACACACACACATAATCAAGGAGAGGGAAATTATTTTTCTTCTATAGATGTATATGTGTATATGTATGTGTGTATATATGTATATGTATGTACAAGTGTGTATATTTATGTATATACTTGGCACAGAAAAGGGACACATATCTTTAAATGATGCCTCTAGAACTTTAGAACCTGGAGTTTTCCCAAGTGCTCATTCTAAGTGTATAACGCTCAAAAATTTCAGGGAGTGCATTATTCTTTTATACCAACATCAGTGTGATTTATTTTATATAAAAAGCTAGTAGCTTGAAATAACCTGTCTACCTCTTCAAGAATGAAAAGCATTCCTTTTGATTTGCTTCTCAGTTATTTTGAAGAATCCAGTATGTTGGTTAATTTAATAGATGCAGTGTGTCAGCTTGCAAATATTTGTAGCATGCATTTACTAGAGAAAAAAATTTATTCGATCTACCAAGTGACCATGTATCTCCCCTAAGTTAAAGGCAGGGCTCCAGGAGATATAGGAACTTACATTGTCCTTGGCAACCTGGTTACTGCCCTCACCATTGGGAATCCTTATCAGAAGTGGAGGAGAATCTTACCAATACAGGGTGCTCAGATGTGCTCTAAACCTTGATCTGTGGGAGATGTTAGAAGCCATTCACATTAGGGCTATTTATCAACACAAACTATTTTAAAAAAGGTAAAAGATGCATATTTACAACGTATTTTTAACAAATGAAAATATTTTGAGAGAGTTCAAACCCATTTAAGATAAGCAATATAGTACATTCCAAAAGAATCTGAGCTCTGAAGCCCATTCACCTTTCAAATATCATCCTATCTACTCACTGGCTTGTGACTCACTAAGTCACTGACTTTCTCTGTCTCTCCATTCCTTTATTTGTTAAATGAAAATAATGATAGTGGCTATCTCATAGAATGGAGGGTATAAAGTGATTTTATTTAGAAAACAAATCTATTATGAGTACTTTATGAAAATGCTTGCTTCAATTATTATCTTACACCTTTTAAAATATGGGGTTTTTAAAAGTTTTTATTTGTTTTAATTAGTTATACATGACAGTACAATGCACTTATATTCTTTGATATATCATACATAGATGGGATATAATTTCTCATTTTTCTGATTATACATATTATAGAATCACATTGGTCATACAGTCACAAACATACATAAAGTAATAATGTCTGTTTCATTCTACTATCTTACTATCCCCTGCCCTCCCCTCCTTTCACTTCCCTCCACCTAATCTAAGGTAACACTATTCTTTTTTTTTTTTTTTGCCTTTATACATGTACTTTGTTGTTGTTGTTGTTGTTGTTTTTGCATTACAATTCTTAATACACATATATTCCACAATTTTTGTATCTCTGTTTGTATATAAAGTATGTTGACACCAAATTCAAGTCTTCATACATGTACTTAATAAACATTTTATTAATGTCTACCTCTACGTAATCCATCTTTATTAATGACCTCTGCTCTGGCATTCTTGCTTTAATTACCCAGAGTTTGGGATATTTTAGATCTTTCTGGCATGTCTCCCAAGTTCACCAATAAACTGCTACATTTGTGTCTTCAAAGACACACTTATCTACTTCTTGACTCTAGACCTTTTTTTTTTTAAAGTCCTAAACTTACATGGGGCCCCCTGAGAGTTTATTCTTCTGTCGTTCCATTTTACTATGTCACTTAGGTTTCTCCCATCTTGATGTAATGCTTGTGGAATGCTATGACCCAAAAGGAGACCAGTGGAACATTCTCCAAACTCCCATTTTGGAGGGTCGAAGTGGTCCTGGCTGTGCTGTGCTTGACGACAGCATTTACCTTGTGGGAGGCTACAGCTGGAGTATGGTATGTGTCCTTCTCCTTTCTTTCTGTGCTCACTTTTTCTGTTTCCCTTCAGATGTGTCATCATCCATACATGTATCTTTTTAAGAACATCATGTTGATGTACAAGCAGTAAGTTACTCTAAGTAGTTAGAATTAGCATAGATACTGTGGAATTGGCTTGCTGTTTAGTCAACTGCTTCATGACCTGTGCTAGGTTTCTGGTTCTCTTTATCCCCATGTTTTTGTGATTCTGGTTGTCCACCAAGGGTCAAAATGAAGCAATTTTACAAATGTTCTGCTGAAATGAATAGGAGAGTTCCTGACCAGTGAGGCATGAAAATTAATTTTTTAATATCCATCTACTAGGAGGGGTAGTTTGCTTTTCACTTTTCCCTCTATATCATAAAAATTTCCAAACATACACAAAACTTGAAATTATGGATTGCCATTAACTCCTTATCCAACATCAAAAATCTTTTTATTTTTCCAACTTGCTTCAGTGATCCCCCTTTTTACGAATTTTGACTGAAGAGATTTGAAGCAAGCTAGGCATGCCTTGTAATCCCAGTGACTCAGGAAGCTGAGGCAGGAGGATCACAAGTTCAAGGCCAGCCTCAGCAACTTAGTGAGATCCTATCTCAAAAACAAACACAAAAAGCAAAATTTTGAAGCAAATCTTAGACATATTGTTTTACCCTAAATACCTCAGTTCTAATTTTTAAATGTCTTTTAAATTCATTTTCTTTATTTATATGTGGTGCTGAGAATCTAACCCAGTACCTCACACAATGCTAGGCAAATACTCTACCATTGAGCTACAACCCCAGCTCTCAGTTCTTATTTAAAAAAAAAATCATTCACATTCATTTACACCCAGAAAAATAACAATAATTCCTTTATATTCAGTCCATATTCAAATTTCCCCTGTTGACTTGGAAAAAAAGATGCAAGTTCAAATCAGGTTCCAACAGGTCTCACTCCTGTTTGGTTATTTTGTCTCATAGATCTCTTGCAATGTAAAACATCACCTCTGGCCCACTTTCGGTTTCATGCGGTGGACTCATTGACAAAATAGGATCAATTATCAGAGAATATTCTACATCCTGGAATTAGCTCATAACTTCCTTGTGGTATCATTCAAAATCGCTCTTCATCTACATATTTCCTATTGACCAGAACTCAGAGGCAGGGCTTAATTAAGTTCAGACTTCTTTTCCTTCTCCTTCTCCTGCCTCTTCCTCCTCCCATTCTGTCTCCTTCCCCTTCCTCTTTCTTTTTTTCTTTTTTGACAAGAACACCTGAGGAGATGACTTGATAATGCAAATTATACCACATCAAGAGACACATCAGGTCTAGTGGCCTACACATATTCACTTAAAAAATGAGTCATTTTTATATTTTCTTATTTATCCATATTGGTTTTATAAGAGCAATTTGGCAGTTTAATAATATTAGTTTTCTTTTTTTTTTTCATCAAATAAGATTTTGATACAAAGTTGTGGAGAGCTTTAATAAATTATTTGTTATATGAAAGCAAGAATGTATTGATATATATAACTAGATTTGCATACATGTACTTGTTTGCTTTTGCAAATTGTTAGCTGCAAAAGTACATATGTTTGGAAGCAGGCACCAGGAGTAAGCTGTCAGAAAATGATTATTAGGTTGATTGGGTATTTTGTTTGTGATAAAAGCAAAGCCGCTTTGATTTGGAGAAGAAAATGTTACACAAGCACTAGCCCCTAAATTTAACAAAGGAAACAAAATTAAAGACATTTTTTATTTCTCATGCGGCCTCTTGAAAATAAATAAATCAATGTGTAAAGAAGTCAGCAAGTCTTCATTTCCAGTTTACTTTAAACTGATTTTCAATGCTGGCTCTTATTCACCAAAGTAGCAATCTAAAATCCAATTTACTTCATTTATTTGAATATGAAAATGACTTTGTCCTTTTTTTTCCCCTTTAATTTAAACCAACTGGATAACTTCAATTTCTATACAATTATTTTAAGGGATTTTTTTAAGCCTCTAGGAAATACTAGGTATTTATTTAGTAGTCATCAAAAAAATTTAAAAAAAAAAGATTTTAAAATGTCAGTTTCAAGTTTTCCCTTGGAATAAAAGAGTTTAGTCTTCAGTTTTTCTTTGGAGTTTTTGAGCAAGAGCAGAGAATAAATCTTTTCTTTCCAGCATAAATGTGATAGATAAGACTGCTGCTGCACTTCTCAGAACTCTTTCCCAAATGCTGCCTACTTTGCCATTACAGGGGGCCTACAAGTCATCAACAATATGCTATTGTCCTGAGAAGGGAACCTGGACAGAACTTGAAGGAGATGTAGCAGAACCCCTGGCAGGCCCTGCCTGTGCGACAGTAATCTTGCCTGCCTGTGTACCCTACAACAAATAGCCCCAGGAAACTCTGGAAGGAACAGCATCACATCCCAGGAAGCAGTGACAGGTGACGTCACTATCCTAATAGGAACTGTGCATTTCTCATGATACAACTGCTGAAACCCACCTTTGGTTTCTGATGATTTACAAGTAACTACAAAAGAAAGAGACCTGTTATGGAACAGATACTGTGTCTGCAACTCAGATCGTATCCGACTTCCTGTGGTGATGGACTCTTCCATTTCAGACTGGTTTTAATTTGTCCCAGCTTTACAGAAACTCCTCACATGGATCTTAACTTTCAAAGGGAGAAAGATAAAATACAGAAGACTGGCCCCAGAGAGACCTGAGATCAGTATTGTGCATTGTACTCTACCTGCATGTGATCGATGTTGAAGTTTTGGGGATATTTTGTACATGAATAATTCAGAATTTGACCCACCAAAATACTTAACACTGCATTACAGAAATTCCCACTTGATTCTGTATTCCTAACCTTTGGCTACTTCACAGACTCCATAAGCAACACAGTTACTGAAAACCATAGAAGATTAAATAGGGGCATTTTTGTTTCTATACATCCTCATTTCATGTACCTTCTGCCCTTATAGTACCTCATGGAAGAGTTAAGTTGTTGGGTCTTTCAGGAGTTGCTTTCTGCCCTGCAGGTTCTAGGATAGCCAGAGTCCTAATTCCCATGTCCTGAATTCTATCTGGAAATTAAAACATACTATGTCACTCTGAAGTTCATGGAGGCTTATGCTTTCTTTCTTTCTCTCTCTCTTTTTAGTGTTTAAGCAGTAAGCACACATGCTATTTGCCTCCAAAGATAGGACTGACAAATTCAGTCATACACTATTTCATAGATTCTGTTGGATAACACATCTGACCCAGACTTAATCTATGATCAAAACTAAGAGATTGCTTTTAGGAATTCAGGGATGAAAAGAAAAAAATAATTTCTTTCAAGGACAATCCCAATTATCTTTGTTCCTAAAACACGAAACTTACCAGGTTATATATAGTCTCTGACAGAATACTCTTCCCTCCTCACCTGCAGCTGGATGTAGACCCTGGACTTCATCTCATTATTCCCTGCCTCATCATTTTTGGTTAGCACCAGAGATTCCTGAACTCAGTCCAGCAAGCAGTTGCTACTTGTCCTTAGGAGCATGGGTAATTTAGGAGCAGAGGTCAGGGGAGCATGACGTAGTCTCAGCGTGGCCAATCAAAAGAACAAAACTGGTAGGAACACAAATTTGACTTTCAAGCTCTCCTGAGCTTGATCAACAACTGTTAGGAGTAAATAAGAGCTTAAAATATTTTTTTAATCACCCAGAGATATTGAATCCTCCAAAAAAAAATGTTACATTCAAAACAATAAGGGGAAGCCAGATTAAAAACGCCTTGGTGATAAGTTTTCATTGCCAAGTGTGTCAAGATGGATGGGGATACTGGAATCCAATGCCGTTTCTACAGTAAAGTGCAATCTTCTTTGTTTTTGTATTTATTTGTATGTTCAGATCCAAAGGATCAGTTGTAAAAATATATATATAAATATACATATATATATATATATATATATATATATATCTCCAGTGCAATCAACTTTTTATTTCTTTTTTTCTTAAAAACATATGAATATATAGAAAGGAAGAAAAGTCACGGTATTTTGTAGGAAACTCCCAGCTGACATCATGAACAGAACAAGGTCTGTTTCAGAACCTTTTATTGTCAACTGTCATCATTTCTTCCTAAAGTCACAGTTTATACAATAATATTTGCTTTCCTTAGACTTCATTTTATTTTTTATTTCTAGCCAAAATAAATAAAAAGCATTTATGAGAACTATAAGTCAAACTTTCTGGATTCAGAAAGATATAAACTACTAGAAAGTAAAAAAAAAAAGATTAAATAAATCACAGAGAATGTAAATTTTGTACAGTATTAGAATGTGTAAATGAAGCTTGCTTGGAAGGGGAAAACTTTAAATAAAAACTTTATGTACTAATTCAACTGTCTGTAATATTTCTATTCACAAAGCACAACGTATAAATCTCAACATTGAATTGTTTGAAGATTTGGAATACCTAAATGTCTAAATGTTTTTACTCTGCATATATGCTTCACAAGTTAATTCTACTTTCTCACAATAAGTAAATATATGCAGTATGGACAATGCTAAAACCTATGAAATGCTTCTGGAAAAATGTTCTGAGTTAAAAATCATATGAGTTAAATCTTATTTTTCTACTACATGAGCATTTCAATAAGATCTAAAAACTAAATATTTATAGACGTTATTATAAGTAGCATGTATATTTAAAAATCTTCATACTTTCTAATGAATAAGTCAATCACATATTTACTCAAATCAATCATCTAAATACATAGTATTTGATTCGATTTTCTTTTTAAAAATCTGACAAAGAAGTTTTGCAATACATATAATACATATATGAGATTCTGGAAAGATCAAAACCTGTGGTAAAATGTATCAACTGAATAGCCCTCTAGGCAAAGAGCTCTGCAGGGTCAGTAGCCAGTACCAAAGTCCACAAGCTAGGAAGAATTTACTCTGATGCCTCCCAGAAGTTACATTGATGTTCTCGGTACTGATGATTAAACTCAAAGAACTGTTAGATCCTCCCTTCTATTCCACAAAAGCAAGATTGATGAGGTTTCTTTCCTTTTGCACTGGATCTCCTCTCCATCCTAGTGTAACACACCAGAAAGAGGCCAGTCTCAAAGGCAGCCTCCACAGCCATCTTCTGAGCCAGCGTCCAGCTGCTACAGGGCTGCTTTCAAACACCATGAAATCCCCAGAACTTGAGTGCTGGCCAGACATCATGAGCACGTAAGGAAACGTGTTTTTCCTTTGTCCAATCTCAAGAAACCACCTAGTTTAAATCCAAAGATAGACAATATATCTCAAATCTTATATTCAATTATTTAACATATGAAAAATGGGAAGTAGGAAGGGGAAATATACTAAGGAGGAAAAAAAATATTCTAAGAATATGTCTAAAGTTGGGCAAAATTTGAACAAAGACATAATGTCCAGATTTTTTTAATTACTTAAACTGCATCTGTGGGCTTAAAATTAGTGTCTGCCTTTGTTGTCCCCTATTTAGCTAAATGTTTATTTTTCCAGCTGTTTGATACTTACATCACTTAACAAGTTGTCATCATCATCAATATGCATATATTCCAAAGGGCATCATTAGGAATGCCAGACTTCTGATTAAACTCAGCTCTTTAGGTCAAAATACAGATGTTCCTTGATTTATGATGCAGTTGCATCCTGATAAACCCGTTGAAAGTGGAAAAGATTCTAACTTGAAAATAATACATCTAACCTACTGAACATTCAAGCCAGCAATGTAAGCACACTGTAGAGCATTAGCTGTTTACCCTTGTGATCACATGACTGTCTGGGATCTACAGCTCAATGCCACTGCCTAGCATCACAAGAATATTATATCATGGATTACTCACCTCGGGGAAAAAAGATCGAAAAGCAAATTTTGAAATATAATTTCTACTGAATGCATATCCCTTTTGTACCATCTTAAAGTCCAAAGTCTTAAGTGAAGTAATCATTAAGTCAGGGATATAAATAATTAAAAACTTGACAAACCAAAAATTAAAATAATGTTAGCAAACCACCTCAACACTAATGAATACACATTGGTAAGTACCTTTTCTTTCTTATTTTGCAATACTGGGTATCAAACCTAGGGGTCTGTATCATTTAGCCAAATCCACAGCCCTTTTTATTTATTTTGAGACAGGATCTCTGTAATTTCTCAGGCTAGCCTAGAACATGTGGAGCTCTTACCTCAGCTTTCCGAGTCCCTGGGATCATAGGCATGTGCCACCACACCCAACTGACAAGTGTCTTGATAAACTGACTTTCCATATAAAGGACTGACCATCACTCATTAAACCTGACTTCCTAGAAGCACCTGATTTAGGGCATATTGAAACCTTGTTGGAAAACAAAATGGCGATGGAAAGCAGCAGAAAGATCAGTGTAAGAAGAAAACGTCCAACGAATAGTATGCTTGGTTTGTGCAGCTATAGCTGTAGAGTGCTGCTCTAAAGGCACAATAAAAATGTGTCAAGTATTAGTTGGGGTTCCTTAATGAAGAAGGTCTTGGTCCGTCTGTGCTGCCATAACAGAATACATGGAACTAGGTTATTTATAATGAAAAGTTCTTGGCTCATAGTTCTGGAGGCTGAGATGTCCAATAATAAGGTGCCAGCATCTGGCAAGTGACTTCTTAACTGCATAACCCCTTATATTGAAGGTAAGTGTACCTATTAAGCTCAGAAAGAATATAAACTCTTTGACAAGGTTAGACAATTTACAGATAACAAAGCTGGGATTCATACCAAGGCTTCAACTTGAGGCCATTCTCTAACCATCATACTCAGCTGCCTACAAAGAGATTTCTTAAGCCAATCATTTAAAATGATGTAGAATGTTCTGGTGACTGTTTTTTCCATACAGAAACAGAACATGCTAGAGGAAAAACTGAATAATCGTGACACACTGTGAGAAATGTTACATGATTGGTGTAAATGAGCAGCTAGGATGCATAATGGGGAGAGAGAAAACTTAACTCTGTGAACTTGGAGGGTCAAACTCAAACTTCAGTTTTGTCATCTATATTTGGAGTGATAATCTCATCTTCAAAACATGATTAGAAAGACCAGATGTAAAGTTATAAAAATATTTGCAGCTTATAAAATACATAGACCAGCTATTACAATTTAATGACTAAATTCAAACTTTCAGCTAGAATGCAAGATACATTAAATTCTGGCCTCAACCTCCACTTTCAAGTCACATATTTCTTTGCAACTCTATTCACTGAGTGCTGTGAGTCTTCACTGTGCCACAAATACAGCTCTACCTCTCCATCACCTCCCTTTGTCTTATACATTTTCTCCACAGAGAACACCAGTTCATGCACAACACTGTCTATTAAAATCCTGTCCTTCAAGGTCTAGTTCAAACTCTACTGCCATCATTAAGCCTTTATGATCACAACTCACCATGACTCTCTTACATTAACCATTCCATGCTACTTGGGAGATTTTATGTCTTTACCCTCTTACTAGCTTCAGGAACATGTCTATGAGTCCACCATAAAGCCATAAAATATTTGTGAATATTTTAAATATTTTAAATAGAAGTACTATAATTTTAAAACTGTTAATATAATATAATTGTGGAAAATTTGAGAAGTCCAAGAGGGAAAAAACAATTGTTTCACATTATTTCTTTTAGTGGTTTACCATGAGTGGCCAACATGAGTCTTCCAACATAAGTGGCCTTTGTTAATTCAACTCAAAGGAAAGAAAAAGAAAGGGAAGGAAGGGGGTGGAAAGGAAAAGGAAGAGAAAGGAAGAGAAGGGAAGGAAAGGAAGAAAATAAAATTTTACATTCAAAAATCCTCTTGGGTTAAATAAGCCATATGACAAGATACAATCCAGGTCTCTGGCTAGACCACTCCCCGATGTTCATTATCCCCTCCATCTGAAACAATTTATATCTTTTAGGATTACCTGTTTCATGAATACATAATTCAAAATTTACAAGTGTTTTAATGAATCCCACTCACTATTATGTATAATTTTAATGCATGACCCAAAAATGATTTTTTAAAAATTGGATAATGTCTCAATGTTCATTCATCATCTCATGCAGTTATTAAAAACTACTGCAAAGATGAACTCATCACATGAAGTCATACTTATGAAATGCTAAAAATTTAAAGATGTCAAGGTATTAAGAGGTAAAAACTGCAAATGTAAAAAGCTGGAAGAGTTCTGACCCTAAAAGATAAAAGTTGTATCAGATGGCAGATTTTTGCTAACATGACTTCACCATAAAATTTTGAACTATAATAAAGTTCTGTCTCTCCAGAGATAGTGCTCATTTGGTTCCTCTCTGGTTTTTTTCACCATTTAACATTTCTGATGAGAAATGCCACAACTCCTCCTACCTCCAGTCTCTTCCAGAATAGTTGTGGTAAACTGTACTTTCCTTGTGAATGGACTTAGACCACCAAGATTCCACTTCGGGCCAGATGGCATTTATACAGTTTGACAGGAAATTCTTTACTTGACTTGCAAGTTTTTTCTTAAAAGCAATTCAGACTATTAAAGCCATCTGAGATGAGATGCCACATTGTTTATTCATTTCTCTTCCAACATAAGTGACCATGTTAATACAACACAAAAGAAAGAAAGAAAAGAAAGAACTTTATTGGCCAAATCCCCTAGGGTTACTTAAGTTACATGAGGTTCCATGACAAGATACAATCCAGGTCTCTAACTAGACCACCCCTAGGATGGCCATCATCTCCTCAAATTTTTAATATTTACTATCTGTGTCATTCAAATGGCTCATGTCACATATTTTCTTATAATGATGGTGATTTATATTTATGTCCCAACTCTTGGTATAGAGTTGGCAAAGCCTAAAATGTTGTGATTATCCACAGGGTCCTGTTCACAGTGGTACACAACAAATGAGTGGTGGCTGATTTCAAGGGTATTAGACTCCCTGGAATAGTAGAGTCATTTTTGACTCAGAAATTTTATACCTATAAACTTGAAAATGTAAGTTGCACAGGGATTTTTCTCAATTCTGATTGCTACCAATATAACAAACCCTATAATAAATAGCTTTGATACAAAAGTCTGAAAGTGTGTGCAAATTAGTTACCTTTGTCACATTGTCTATGTTTCTCCTGTTTTATAGCCAAGGAAAGCTAGGATTTTAACCCTACTGTCATGAAAATCTTTGGCCCAATACACAAATGGGATAGTACCAGTGTAATTCTGGGCCTCAGATAAGAAAATATAGCCCCCTTAGCCTCCTCTTCACAAAGCAATGAGAATGAGCATATAATCATGTTCTCAGTATCCTCAGGAAGTATCCCCTGTGTGATGCTGTCGGTCTTTGATTAATTTATTCAGATGTGCCCCATGGAGAATATAAGTATACATGAGTAATATAACACAAGGTATATGTGCAACAAAATATACAAATAAGGTGCTGTGGGAGTTCCATCATGAAAGAATTGATGACCACCTAGAGGGATCAAGAAGACTGAGACAAAGGGAGCACATAACCTCAGTTCTGAAGAATAGGTAGAAAAATAAACGGAGGGGTTTTTTTTCTGTTAATGTTTGTAAGTTAATTCCTGAAAACACAGTAAATAACAACCAAGCCATTTCCATATGGAAAAGTGCTAGATCAAAGGTCTTATTATAATCATTTCCAGGATTTATATTCTGAAGAGTGTTACAAATGGTAAGGAAAGGAATAAGGGCCAGAACTTTCATGTTCAAGTGGAATAAAGTAGTTCATAGTAGGTCAAGACTTCCACTGCACAGAAATTAATAAGTTATTTTTAAATGCTTCTTCAGGCTTTAGAAAGTCGTGAAAACAATTAGTACTCAATTTATTAAATTCCCCAGGGAAACAATGTTCCAAGGTGAGCTAACGATGGCCAGCAATTTTTTTTTTTTTTCTCTGAAGACATTTTCCAGTTCTGGCCACAAATTGATCACCCTTGGCTCAGGAAGAGGACCCAGCCATGGGAAAGAGAAATCAGCAAAACCTTTAGCCATGACAGAGATCTAGATTGGCAGAAATGGAGGCATAAGGACTCAAACACACAGCCAGTTTTCTCCAAAAGAAACTTTTGGAGTTCTAAGATTTCAAAGGAAAATAGAAACCTAGACCAAAAACTTCTGAAAGGCAGAGGGAAAAACTCTTCCACAACCTCATAGTATTTGGGAATTAAAGACTTGACAGATGAAGAGAACTGCTTCAAAAGCAGGACTGCTCATTGCCCTACGACATTTGCAAATTTTAAAATTCTGTAAGTTAGGAAGATAAAAGACTGAGCTGAAAATCCTCTAAAGGGAATAACTGAACTTCCTTCCAACTAAAGGACTAGGGAGACAAAAAGCAGACTCTTGGCCCAAAGCCTGGGATACCCACCCTAAAGACAGGGACACTTCAAAGGTAGGTTAAGTCAAACCACCAAACTCTATCACCAACTGAATTGAGACAATCACCTCCTCACTCTATCTGTACAAAAGGTAAAAGGAGAAACATTCTCTGGTGGAAGATGAAATTATTTGGAGCCTAAAGTTTTTTCACGTTCAAAATGTTGCATTCAGCCAAAAATCTCTAGATGTGAGAAGAATACATCCCATGATCTGTAATCAACAGAATAAAACAGAGAATAGAAATAGACCCACTGCTTTTCCAGATTTTTAAATTAGCAAGCAAATAAATAAATATGTGATCACTATGTTAATAAAATACAGGAAATGTGGAAAAGATGGATGAAAGGATAAAGAATTGGATCACAGAATTAGAATCTTTTAGCAAAATTAAATCATTATTCTAGAACTAAAATAAATGTAATATCTTAAATTAAGAATTTTTTGTATGTCATTAACATCAGTTAAACACAGCGAAACACAGGACTGGTGAACTGGAAGAGAAATTGATAGAACACATACAAAATGAAACATAAAGAGAAAACATAAAGTAGAAGAAATATATTAAAATGAAAGAGTCTTCTGAGATACACTCCAAATATACAGTTATAGCTTGAGAGAGAAAATATAGGAAAGTATTATTGACCAAGAATTGGCCAAGAATTTTCCAAAGCTCTTAAAGGATATCAGCACACAGATTCAAGAAGTTCAAAGCAGGATAAAGACAGAGAAAGCCACACAGTGTGGTCCTGAAATGTACCATATAAAAAAAAAGTAAAGCAAAATTCCTGAAAAAAAAAGAATCTTAAATATAGCTAGAGGAAAAAGTCACATTATTTTCAAAGTAGCAATAATGTGGCTTTCAATTTAGTTCTGAGCAGAAATGATGGAAGCCAGATACATTGGAATAATACTGTTAAACTATTGAAAGAAAAGAAAAGCCATCCCAGAATTCTGTATCTGGAGAAAATATTCTTTCATAACTGAAAACAAACAAAAGACTATTTTAAACAAAAACTGACTTCACTAAAAGAAATACCAAAGGGAGATTTTTAGGTGAAAGGAAAATGATTCACAGATGGAAACATGGAAGAAATCAGGAGGGAATAAAAAACCCAAGAAGAAAAAATATATACAAAACTACAACTGATTATGGGTCACACACAAAATAATGGTGAATTCTGGTGAAATTTAAAATACATTAACAAGATGTATAACAAGAACCATCCAAAAGGTAGGAGAGAGTAGGAAATGGGATACAACTATTCTAAGTTTCTAGCAATATTGACAAAGAGGCAAACATCATAATTTGTCATGCATGTTGTCATCTCCAGGTTAACCATTTATGGAATAACAAAAATATAAAAATTAATAAATGAATTGGAGGAAAATGAGCTGTGATTACTTTTTTTTTTAAAGAGAATATAAAGCAACTGAAATAGCAAGTAAATGATAAGGTGGGAGATGTACTCCCAACTATGTCAGTAATTTCATTAAAGATAAATGGACTAAACACTCTGAGTAAAAGAATAAGATTTTTAGACTGGTGTTAAAAACCTTATTCTATTATGCTTATGGGAGACAAAATTTAAAGGTAAAAATGACCAAAAGAAAACCAATAGACATGCCATAGGCATAAGCAAATTTCATTATAATGGGCAAGACTTCTTCCTCCCTTTAAAAGCCTCTTGGCTGGCTTTTTAACTGTGTTATGGTATCACATGGAAATATATAATATTTGGCATTATAGATGCTATTTTATATGTTATAAATCAGGTATAGCTAACCAATGTTTTAAGAAATGATTTTGTATAAAAAATCATTTGACTTGAAAGAAAAGAAAAAGAAAGATAGATGGAGGCAGGGGCACATTTATTATGAATTCTGGTGGATATGTATCTGTGGTTTAAATTTCTACCTGATTCTTAGACCCTCAGACCATCCCCTACAGTGATTTTTCTTTAAAAATGGTTCATCAAGCTGGACAAAGTAGTGCATGCCTATAATCCCCAGTAACGGAGGAGGCTAACGCAGGAGGATCACAAGTTTAAGACCAGCCTCAGCAACTTAGCAAGAAGCTGTCTCAAAATAAAAAGTTCAAAGGACTGGGGATGTAGCTCAGTGGTAAAGTACCCCTGGTTTCACTCCCTAGTACAAAAAATAAAAATAAAAAAGGTTCACAATCACCAGGAAGTCTGCACTGCATGACCCCCAAGATCCACCTTCCCAGAAACACACAACCTTCTGAGCAATCTTGAAGAGAAAAGAGATGCCCTGGGCCAAGAAGTCGTAGAAGCCAAAGAAGGAGGATGATGTATAAAGTAATGTTGGAAGCAGAAGACATATTCTGCAAATTAACAGGACATGTCTGTAGAAAGGAAGTATTGTTCATTTAGGGGGAAAAAACCCTACTTGGGAATCAAAAAGTCAAGAAATATATCTCTGGTATCCATTACCTCCAGTATCAATTAGACTCTTGCATTTAAATTTGACCCTTCAAAATGCAAAATCAGGTAAAGATCATTGTGTGAGAAAAAAAAAAAGGAGTGCATGGGAAAGGCAAATAGTATTCATAAATTCCAAGGGTCTTGTTTCATCAAGAAAGATTCCACTAATCTGTAGAAGCCTAACTCACAGGACCTCATAAGACACATTCTGTTAGTGTCAGTGTTCCACACCAGTTACAGATTTCTGAAGGGTCGTCAGAGCAAAACTATGCCCTTAATATGTAAGCCAACACTGCTGTAACTAAGATTGCAATTGGACTGGGACAAATCTCTATGATCTTGATATATGAAAATCCAACTAGATGGTTTCCATAGAAATGAATAAAAACATTTCCAAATTACTTATTCAGGATTAATCCACGGTGGCTCTGCAAAGCAAATACATTTGTTGAGGCTCAGTAAAGCAGCCAATGAAAAATAAACTAAAATGGTCCAATAAGGTGGTTTCCTTCACTAACTGAAAATATCCATGCACAGTTAAAATATGGGTTTAGACAAAGTGTTATTTTTTAATTCCAAGTGTATAAAACCATAAAATTAATAATTGGAAATACTGTAAAGATTACTGGGTGCCGTTCTAAATAGATGAAAAGAACAAACACTATCTAGCCACCAACCTTCTATTTAAATTTTTATTCTATTTGTGTCCTACCTAGGTTAACCTGAGCAAGTTAAATTCTTCTTTTTAAGTCTTAGTTTCGTCATCAGCAAAATGGGAGGAACAGGACTTTGCTTTCGGGATATAATGACATTATTTTATATTTTTTTTCAGATGAGAAAAGCTTAATTTAGAGTGATGAAGGGGTGTATTCAAGATCTACATTAGTGGGGGAAAAAATCAACCCAGGAGTCATGAACCTGAGCTTACAGTCACAAATAAATCCTCATCTATAATTGTACTATTTCCATTTATACAGGCAAAGTGACCTGTGGAATTTTCTCAGCAATCTAGACTAATATATTTTTTTCATTAAATGTTCTATTGATTCCAGTTTACTCTTCCTGCCTTGCATGAGTGAGTGTGTGTGTGTGTGTGTGTGTGTGTGTGTGTATACGTTTTGGTTTGAGTTATCTGGCATTGAACCCAATATTCTAAAATTTGAACCCATAGCTTACCACAGGGTGTTAAATGGGATTTTTCCTATTGTCTCAAATTAAAAGTTTGGCTAAGTACTTGAAACTGGAGACAGTAGGTATTAAGTACCAATATGTGTTTAGTTTAGGTTTTCAGAGAAGCAATCAACACCAAGATGGGTGTAGACATGCAAGAGATGTCATGGGGGAAGTGTCTATTAGGGAAAAGGGGAGTGTCCATTAGAAACTGAGAGAACCTTGAGGGTGCATGCAGTTCTGCTCTCATCCTGTAAAGAAAAGAGGGAAGATAGAAGGGTGTGGGTAGGAAGACTTGACCTACAACAAAACTTTAAGATTTGGGGTAGACCACTGGGAAGTCCTTGAACCCAAATCGCTCCTCAGAAAAGTTTACCACCTGGTAGGAACGGTACTTAGTGTCCCTGACACACTCGGTCATTGGCTGGAAGCCCATGGTAGGAAACAAGATTTTGGCACAAATTCAGTGATAGATTCAGAGCAAGCAGCTGAGCTTTCAGTCACATACTTGGTAAATCTCCATGCACAAGGGTCTTGGCTACCGTACCACATTTTCTATATATAAAGGTCACAATCCCAAAGGATTTTCTGAGAAACAGGCTAACAGACACAGTGACTCTGACCTTCAAGCACTTCTGAAAGCAAAGACAGTAAATTAATTAGAGGGAAACCCCCAAGTGCATTTGGAAGACTATAGACTGCTGGGGCATTTCATCTCCCCACACAACACAAAGAAACTCTGATTGAATGGCAACTGGAATCTTTACCTCCCACCCTAAGCTACATGCTTATTAAGTGTTATGCTTTAAATATGAGGTGTCCCCCAAACACTCATGTGTTAGACATTGCAAGAATTTTCAGAAATGATTGGGTTTATTTGCTTATTTATTTATTTTTGTGATGCTGGGGGTTGAACCCAGGGCCTTGTGCATGCTCACTCTACCAACTGACCTATATTCCCAGCCCCAGAAATGATTATTATGAGAACTTTAACTTCCAATCAGTGGACTGATCCCCTGACATGGACTAACTAGGAAGTAACTGAAGGTGTGGCTGGAGGAGATGGGTCATTGGGACCATGTCTTTGAGGTTTATATTTTGTCCCTGGTGAGTGGAGCTCTCTCTATTTCCTGATTGGCTTTTGGGATATAATGACATTATTTTATATAAATTCCAAGGGTCTTGTTTCATCAAGAAAGATTCCTGAGCATTTTTCCTCCTCCACACCCTTCCGCCATGATGTTCTGCCTCACCTTGGGCCCAGAGCAATGGAGCTAGCCATCTATGGACTCACATCTCTGAAAACATGAGCTCCAAAAAATCTTTTCCTCCTCTAAAATTGTTCTTGTCATGTTTCTTGGACACGGTAGCAAAAACACAGACTAAAATACCAAGCTACAGAATGCAGGTCCTGTTCAGATCTGTTTTCAGAGCACAAAGAAGAACCTAAATTCTGAACTGTTTCAGACCACAGAGAACAGTTTATTCCCTTCACCTGGAGAAGCCCAGAGGCCGGATTCTGAATGGAGAACCCGTGGCATCTGCATATTAAATATGCCTTCGTCATGTCAGTCCTCTCTGTTATTACATACATGACAATAGGCAGGTTTGTATAGCCCAAGAAGGAGCAAAGCCTATTCACTGCCTTTCCATGAGGCTTTAAATTGAAGTGGATGATTTTACTTCTCTGACCTTCAGTTTCCTTGTTGATAAACAAGAATAATAATTTTACCCTAAAAAGGGGTTGTCCGAATTAAATAAGATAATGTAGGTAAAGGCCTGAGAAACCCCAACAAACATTAACTATATTCCCAACTAACAAAGTAAATGTAGTGTACCATAACCCTGGCCTATGGTATATTTTGAAGAAAAAACCTTAGGAAGCAGTGGTACTGAAGACAGCTAATAAATGCTTTTAATATTCTTATTTAAGGACAATATTTTAATAATTTACATTATTTGATTATTTAATGACTCTAAATTACAGATTGTTTGGAGCCAATGTGTGTGATATGCAATAGGGTTACCAATTGTCCAAGTTTGTGTGGGATCTTTCCAATTTCATCACTCAAAGTTATGGCATCCCAGAAAATCTTTCAGTCCCAAGCATATTAGGATGTTGGATCAACTATATGCAAAACTTCTAGAACATTGCCTAGAATATTTTGGACATCCACTAAATGTTGGCTATTGCTATTTTTTTTCATTTATCAAAATTTGAGTCTGTCCTTTTATCAGCAAGACTTGGACTTGAAAGTACAAAAGAGAATAAGACTCAGTATCTGAAGTGAGTGGAGTTCAGCAATTAGTGAAGAAAACAGAAGAATAAGACTAATAGAATTTATTCCCAAAGTTTGAGATGCAGTGTACTTTTTCATCTCCACAGAACTTTGACCTAGCTAATGTAATATACCTGCTTTCCAAAATGCACAAAGAATGTGAAGAAAGGCAAATAAAACACAGATTAAAAATGATTCTGCAATCTGTATATGGGGTAAAAATGGGAGCTCATAACCCACTTGAATCAAATTGTGAAATATGATATATCAAGAACTATGTAATGTTTTGAACAGCCAACAATAAAAAATTAAAAAAAAAACAAAATTAAATGTAAAAAGGTAATAACTTCTTACACTTGAGAAAGTACATTTATATTTATGTTTGGCCTAATCATTATCTACCTTATCAAGATTGTGAGTAAATGGATAGAAATTGAAATGAAGTGATAAAAATTAAATACTTTCTCATAATACAAAAAAAAATTATTAAGCAATTCCCATGGTAAAATTTTGCCTTGGAGTGGGTCTTTAGGAATGTCTTGAAATTTCTTGAGCTTCCTACTAACTCAAGGCATGTCAAATTGTCCTATCAGTTCCTCCTCCACTTATTTTCCTTGAAATCTGAGAGTTGAATGAATTTGCTAAATTGAAATCAATGGCAAATCTGCAATTTTTATAAAGGTCTCCATTGGTATCCATAATGTTTTATTTGACCCATTTGTACATAGCAAAGAAAAAAGAGCAAGGACTCCTAACTCTACATTCCTCACTAGTCGAAGTTTTAGCTTCTACTGCATGCCCACCATGCACTGTGACCAGCATTAACACACTTTGTAAATTTACTGGGGCTTAGAAATTAGGATTCCTGCACACGTTGATTCCAGGAGCCACATGCATTGGACCTGACTCAATTTCCTAGCCTTCAAGAAAGAAAGGATTTCTCACTTCAGCAGCACATATATTAAAATTGGAAAGATACAGAGAAGATTAGGATGACCCCTGCATAAGGATAACACCCAAATTTGTGAAGCATTCCATAGTTTTACTGAATTAGAACATAATATATTCAATAATTTTATAATTATGTCAAAATGGATTCTACTGTCACATATAACTAAAAAGAACCAATAAAAAAATCTAGAAAAAATTTAATTAAAAAAAAAGAAAGGAAAGGAAACTATTAGTGCTGAAAATATAGGCCAAAGCCCAGCTGGAGATGAATGCTTTATATACATTATCAAAATCAGTTCTCCACAACAGCCCTAGCAGGTGAATATTATTAAGCCTATTTTACAGATGAAGAAATGAGATCCAGGAAGTTGTCCAAGAACTTATTGAAAAAAAATTTTTTTTTCAGAAGAACTCCTATTCAGAATGAAGTTTCTCTGATTCCATAGTTTAGTTTTGCCCACAATGCAGAGTTCTTTAGGTTAACAAGGAATAACTAAATTATTATAGGGTAATTGTGATGGTTTATTTTATGAGATGGTTAATTTATTATAATGGTTAATTTTCCTTGACTGGGCCACAAAGCACAGGTACTTAGTCAAATGTAATGTGGGTTATTTCTATGGGTGTGGGTATTGGATGAGATTAACATTTAAATCTGTGAATTTTGAGTAAAGCAGATTACTGTCTGTCATGTAGGCAGGCCTCATCCAATCAGGTGAAGGCCTGAGCAGAACAAAGGACTGACCTCTCTTGAGCAAAAGAGAATTCTACCAGAGGATAGCCTTCAGACTCAAACGGGAGCATTGACCATTCCCTGATCTTTACCCTGTGTGTCACCTTGCAAATTTTGGATCTTCCAGCCTCCAAAATCACATGAGAAAATTAACCAAAACAAAAGTTTTACACAGTCAACCCTCTGTACCCATCCATTCTGCATCCATGGGTTGGGATGAGAAATATTCAAAAACACATGGCATCTGTACTGAACAAGTAGACTTTTTTTCTTGTTGTTATTCCCTAAACAATACAGTATAACAGTATGGTGTAATGGTACTGAAACATATTAGGTATAAGGGATCTGGACATTATTTAACGTATGTGGAAGGATAAGCCTAGATTACATGCAAATGTGACACAACTTTATATAAGGGACTTTCTGTAAGGTATCCTGTGTATATGCTGAGGGATGACTGTGTGCACATCTTATTGGATCTGTTTCTGGGGAGAACCCTGACTATATGGTAACCCGTCTTCATTGCTCATATGTGACTCTGGCATGTCATAACCATCTAAATACCAGAATTCTAGAATCCTTTCTACTATCAAGGACTTCTGACCACAGAAAATCAACTAAACACCATTGTAAATAAGGAGCAGTTTCTTTTGGCTTTTGTGGTTCCCATAACAGTTGTTGCCTTTGCTAAGTATAAATCTTCAATTTTCCCACTTGCTAAAGTGAGGTCGGTCAAGAGGGGGGAAAAACTATCTAACATAGATAAACAGTATTTATTCTATAAAGAAAAAGAAAAAAAGCACTGAGCAGCAAAGTACTCAGGAAAGAAAAGACATTAATAATAATCTTGTCAAACCCTCCTTAACTAATGAAATAGATTTTTTTTCAGGACAGAGTGTTGCATTTTGCATTTGAAAAGTGACTGTTTTTCTTATATTCTCTTCGTATTCTAATTCATAGTATATCAGAGGCAGAGGGATATTTTGCAATATTAAACAATTTATATTATTTGTGTGTGTGTGTGTGTGTGTGTGTGTGTGTGTGTTAATGAGGATTGAACCCAAAGATGTTTTACCACTGGGCCACATCTCCACCCCTTACTTTCTGTTTTGAGCAGATTCTCACTTAATCATCTAGGCTGGCATCTGATTTGCTGTACTCCTGCCTCAACTTCCCTAATCACTAGGATTACAGGCTTGCACCCACACCTGGAATATTCTTAAAATATATGCAGGTTTAACTCATCTAGTTCAGTGGTTCTCAACCAGAGGCAGCTTTACCCTTTGAAGAACTTTCAGCATTGTTTGTCTCAACGATGAGGGCTATTACTGGCATCTATCTGCTGGGTAGAAACAGGTTCTGCTAACAACACATAGGACAATCCATAACAAAGAATTTTCCAGCCCAAAATGTCAATAGTGCCAATGAAAAAGCTTGCTCTGGCCTGATGAAAATCCTGTGAATTTATGTTTAATCCTATATACTATAGCTGTTGCTTTGAGGGATGGTGACAATTTCAATATGAGACAGTGCTATATGATTAGCATATATGATCATGCTATAACTAAATCAAAATATGTTTAATATTTGCTGCATGTAATGACAAGTTTAATGTGTCAAGTTGGCTAGGCTATAATTCTCAGTTATTCAATCACACTCTAGCGTTGCTTTGGAGGTATTTTGTTGATGAGATTAAAGTCTGTATTCAGTTTTCTTGAAGCAAGAAAGATTATCTGACCGATCTGGTTGGGTTGGATTCAATCAGTAAAATACTCTTAAGAAAAGGAGGAGGAAAGGACAAGAAGAAAGGAACAGGGAAAAGAAAGACTAAGAGGAGGATTGAGAGGGAAAGGAAGAAGGAAAAAGGAACTTGACCTGTGGACTACATCTTCAGCTTGTGTCTGAGAGTTCTGGCCTCTAAAAAGCCCATTATGGACTTGAGATTTGTCCCTACCATCTATGAACAATCCATAGAGACAGGAACAGGGACAGAGACAGAGAGAGATCCATAAACACACACACACACACACACACACACACACACACACACCCCTCCTGTTTTGTTTTTTTTCTTTCATATAAGCCCACCCCCAACTGATATACCACATAATAATTCACAGTAGGCAAAACCACTGCAATCTTTAAAGATGATATATTAAAATCTGCGTTAATTTTCTGATCTAAGTCTGCTCTAAGTATTGCTTTAAATTTTTGATCGACCATTTGGTTGCTGTTGTCTCAGCAAAGTTGAACCAAATTGAATTTTTTAAAAAAATATACATATATACAGGAAGCATAAATATACAGATATACATCTAGAAAGGTTGTCAGTAGAACACAGATTATGTCAAAATCGTGATAATAACAACATATGTTAACAACATGATGTTGCTAAAGTGAACTTACAAAAAACAACTTTTATGAGATAAATATTAACATTTATGAATTGTGTACGCCTTCATGTTATTATTTATGTAAACACCACTGATCTTTCAATAGAATGCAGAGATACACATAGTAATGATAATTAAACCCAGTCATCTTGGATATTTTACTGACTTTTAGACATAGACAAAACATATGCAGCATGTTTTTCTTTCTTGTCATTACAAAGATCACTCATCAAGGTTAAATAATTGAATATGCTAAGAATTTGGTTGTTGCTTTATAGCTTTTGCATAGCTGAATCTTTTATGTAAGCCTTCATTCCCCACATATATTCTGGGCAGGCCTGAAATTGAGATTTCTGTGTATAATTTTGTTTTTTTTTCCACTCCTATGAAGCTATCCCAACAAGCATCCAAGTTTCCCAGCCAGTAGTATTATGGAAGGACCTCTAAATTTTGTTATATTCCTAGGGACAGTTAAAAAAATCAGAAGAGATGAAATAATGTTAGTAGAACTAAATAGCAAGTGTTACAAGAAAGACACAGAGTAACCTGCCTGGATGTGATAACCAGAGGTTATTACAGCACTGGGGAATGTCAGGACAGATGGCAGTAGCCATATATGCCATTGGCCTAAAGAAAAAATTCCCTCCTGGCAGTGGAAGGTGGAGACAACACATACAGCTACCCATAATGGAGTAATAAACCACCCCTCCCACCTCATCAGTGGAGATCTTATAGGACTCCCACTCCTACCTCACAGCAGGAGGTCTCCCCTCCCCAGGCCAGGGTGGTGCCAGCTGGATCTCCTGCCACCCCACCCTGCAGTATGAGATCTCCTCTACACAGCTGTCAACAGAGTGGGTGTAGGGAACCTGGCTGCTGCACACCAGTGTTCCCTCCCACCCTTGCTGGATAGTGTCAGAGGAAGTCAGATAACAAGAGGGTTAAAATGGAGTCCAGATTCTCATTATAAAGTACCCAAAGCAACCAGGTTTCAATGGAACAATCGCTCAACAATCCAAGAACCTCGAAACTTTCAATCAGAATGAAAAAATAAATAAATAAAGACAATAATAGCCAACACCAGCCAACACCAGAATAACTGAGATGTTAGAATTATGTCACAAAGTCTTTTAAGCAGGTGGTATCAAAATGTTTCAACAAGCAATTACAAAAACACTTGAAAAAATAAAAATAAAAACAGAGAAGCCCAGTGAAAAGAGAAAGTCCCATCAAAGAAAGAGATGAAAACAAAAAGAAAAACAAAATGGATTATTTCAGAACTGGAAAAATATAATAACTAAAATTTAAAAAGAAAAACAACATATGGACTATGGACTCAATAGCAGCACAAAAGAAAAAGAGAAAATCACCAACCTTGAGGACAGAACAATAGAAAGAAATTACCAAATCTGAACAACACAGAGAAAATAGGCTGAAAAAATAAATAAATAAACAGGACCTCAGGGACATATGCGTCTAAAACAAAATATCTAGCATACTTGTCATTGGAGTCCAAGAAAAAGAGGAGAAATATCAAAGAGCTGAAAAGTACTCTAAGAAATAATGACTCAAAAGTGCCCTACATTACCAGGGTGTGGTGGGGCATGCCTATGATCGCAGCAGCTCTGGAGGCTGAGGCAGGAGGATCACAAGTAGCAACAGCAATTTAGCAAACCCAATGTAATTCCAAGGGTTTGGGACCTGACTCAGTGGTTAAGCACCCATGGATTCACTCTCCAGTACCAAAAAAAAAAAAAAAAGCCCAAATTTGGCAAAAGACATGAACCCATGATTTAAGAACCTGAGCAAATACCGTACCAAGAAGACACAGCTTAATCAAAATTCCCAAAACTAAGACAAAAAAGAAAGACCTAACCAGCAGTGAAAGAAATTAGATTTTACCTAGCAGGGAAAACTTTTCAAATGACAACGGTTTCTCATTGTAAACCATGCAGGTTTAGAAGAAAATGACACAGCATTTTTCAAATGCTAGAAGAAGAGGTATTTCCAACCTGGAATTCTGTAATCCATGGAATGAAAGAGAAAGCAAGACATTCTCAGATGAAGGAAACCAAGGAGAATTTATCACCAGAAGACCTATTTTAAAAGAATGGCTTGATGAAGTTCTCTAAACACAAAGGACGTGATAGAAGACCACACATCGAAACAGCAGGGAAAAAATGAGAACACGGTAGGTAAAAATACAGGTGTATACATAAGGATTTCTTTTCCCTCAAGATTCTAAAATTGTTTTATGATTGAAGAAAAATTATAACACTGTCTAACATGGTTCTACGTGCTTGCTGTGTAACTTCTTAAGACAACTGTATTATAAACATGGAGCCTAAAGGAACATAAGAGGAGTAAAATTTCAACGCATCACTCAAACTGGTAAAATATAAGCAATAAGCAGATTGTGATAATTTATGTTGATACAATGTAATACCTAAAAAGATTATACTCAGGGAGACTCAAAAACACTATGTATAAATCATATGGAATCCAAAATACAAAGAAGGGAAAAAATGCTCAATTAAGCAATAAAAGATAGAAAACAGAGAAAAGAAATAATGAACAAAACGTAGAATAGCAGACTTAAACTGCAATATATCATTCATTATAGTAAATTTAAATGGCCTAAATACAATCATTAGAGAGATTTGTATTGACTTATTATAGCAGCACAGCCACATCAATGTTTATAGCAGCACCATTCACAATAGCTAAATTATGGAAGCAACCCAGATGCCCACCAATAGATGAATGGATTAGGACATTGTGGTATACATACACAATGGACAGTTTTACTTAGCCATTAACAAAAAATGAAATTATGGCATTTGCAGAAATGGATGGAAATGGAGAATATCATGCAAGTGAAATTTGCCAAACTCAGAAACTCAAAGTGTGAATGTTTCCTCTCATATGCGAAGGCCAAAGTAAATAAAGAAAAGGGGGAGGGAAAGATAAGATTACATAAGGAACCAATCAAATACAAATTAATAAACAAGTTAAAGGATAGTCTAGTAGACTAGAGGAAGGAACAATGGGAGAAGGGAGGGAGGGTGGAAGGGAAATGGGGGAGGGCAAAGGGGGATCATGAACTGAAATCGATTTCCACGCATGTGTGAGTTTGTTGGGATGAACCCAACTACTAGGTATAACCATAAAACTCTAATGAAAATAAAGATAGATAGATAGATAGATAGATAGATTGATTTACAGAGTAGATCAAAATATGTGACCCAATTATATACTGCCTACTTTAAAATATAACAATATAAGCAAGTCAAAAGTGAAAATGAAAAAAAAGATATTATGCAAATATCAATCAAAAGAAAATAGGACTAGCTGTACTAATATTTGATAATATGACTTCATAGCAAAAGACAATTTCCAAAGACAGACAGGTACATTTTATAATCATAAAAAGTCAATTTACCAAGAAGAACACAGAATCTTAAATGCGTACATAGCTAAAAACACAACTGCAAAATTTATGAAGTAAAAACAGATAAAACTAAAATCAGAAAAAAGGCAAGTCCACAAATATAACTGAAACTTCAATATCCTTTTCTCAGTAACTGACAGAACTACCAGAAAGAAAATCAGCAAGAATACAGATGAAATTAATAACACTTATCATTTAACAGTTACAGAATACCCTACCAAACTACATCAGAAGACATTCTTTTCAACATTTTTCTAAATTTCCCAGAAAAGTATACCATGACATAATATATTTTGGGCCACAATATAAGTCTCAAAAAATTTAAAGAATTGAAATCATACACAGTATATTCTCCAACACATCTAATCAGCTTGAAATCAATAACAGAAAGATAATAGGAGCATCTCCAAACTGACAACTTATAAATAATATATGATCAAAGAGTAAGCCTTAACCTTTTCTGTTTCTTAAATTTCATGTACATGTGAAAGCACACAGTATTTTTCTTCCTATGTCCAATTTATTTGATTTGACATATGTGCTCCAGTTTCATTCATATTATCACAAATGGCAGGATCTCTTTCTTGTCTAAGTAATATTCCACGATATGCAGATACCACAATATTTTTATCTACTCATCTGTCGACATACACCTTAAATATAAACAATAAAAAGAGGCAGTCTCAGGGAAATAAAAATATGTTAAATTGAATGAAAATGTAATATTTTCGGGATACATAGGAGTAATGAAATGCAGAGAGGGAAATATAGAGAATCAAATGCGTACTTCAGAAAAGAGATGTCTCAAACCAATCATTTAAGTTCCCATTTCAGGACTAGAAAAATAAGAGCAAAATAAACCATAGAATTATTAAGAAAAGAAATAACACAGAGCAAAAAATCAATGAAGATGAAAACGAAAAATGGAGAAAATCAATTAAACAAAAGCTGTTTCTTCAAAAACATCAATAATATTGGCAGACCTCTGGCAATACACACAATGAGAAAAGTAGAGAAGACACAATTTACAAATATTAAAAATTAAACAAGGGATGTCACTACACTCTTGCAAGTGTCAAAAAGATAATGAGAGAGTATTATAAATTCTACACAAGTAAATTTGGCAATTTAGATGAAATGGACTAATTCCTTTAAAAATATGAACTTCTACAACTAATGGCAGTTTGTATGCCATTATGAAGTAAATAAATTGAATAGCTCTACAACTATTAAGGAAATTAAATTCATAATTTATAGCCTCCCAGAAAAGAAATCTCTAAACCCAGATAATTTCTCTGGAGAATTTCTCCAGATATTTAGATTAGAGATTCAGCAATATTATAAAATCTACTCTAAACGTTAATGAAGAAGAAACACTTACCAATATATTTCATAAAACTAGTATTACCCTACTATCAAAACCAAAGAAATTTCACAAAAGGTAAACATCACACCAATATCTCTTGTAAATACAGACCAAGAATTTTTAATCAAATATTAACAAATGGAATATATGGAAATTGTTAGTAATCATGACCAAGTGTTGTTTATACAGAGATGCAAGGCCGGTTCAATTCTTAAAAATTAATCAGTGTGAACTGCCATAGTAACAAGCTAAAGATAGATAAATCACATGATCTTATCAATGGAGACTGAAAAAGCATCTGACAAAATTCAACACCCATGATGAAAACTCTCAGAAAAATAAATAGTAGAACTTTTTCAATTTAACAAAGATTAGATAGAAAATTATATCTAACCTACAGTTTACATTATTCTTGATGATGAAAACTTATTACCTTGCTTCTAAGATTGGGAACATTCATGAACGCCCTCTCTCACCATTCAACATAAAGCTGAAAGATCTAAGCAAGGCCATAAGACAAGAAAAGAAAATACAAGGCACATAGATCAGAAGAAAAGCAGTAAAATTGTCCTGGGCTTCAGGATGTGATGTTTATGAAGAAATTTCAAAAAATCTACTGTCTATCAAGATGAATGTATGGATAGATAGGTAGATGATTGACAGAGAGAGAACCAGAATTAACAAGTACATTCAGCAAGGTTGCAGAATACAAGATAAATATATGCAACTCAATTGTTTTTCTCTTTTCCATCAGTGAACATGTGTACACTGAAATTAAAACTATAATACCACTTATAATAACTTTAAAATAGTTAGGTATAAATAAAATAAAACATATAGAGGCCTGATAAATATTTGATGAAAACTACAAAATGCTGCTGAAAGAAATCAATGATCTAAATACATGGAGAGATAAAAATACTAAATACTGTGTTCCTGGATCAATACATTCAGAACGGTAAAGATGTCCTTTCCCCCAAATCAATGAACCAGTTTATCACAATTCCTATCAAAATCCAAGAATCAATTCTAGAGATAGACAACATTATTATAATGTTTACTTTGAAAGACCAAAAAAAAAAAGACAAGAAAAATGGAAACTATTAAGTGGGAGCTGGACGTGGTGGCACACACCTGTAATCCCAGCAACTCGGGTAGCTGAGTCAGGAGGATGGCGAGTTCAAAGCCAGCCTCAGCAAAAGCAGGGTGCTAAGCAACTCAGTGAGAATCTGTCTCTAAATAAAATAAAAATAGGTCTGGTGATGTGGCTCAGTGCTCAAGTGCCCCTGAGTTCAATCCCCAGTATGCCCCCCACTAAAAAAGAATAAAGTGGGAGGAATCTTTCTATCAAATTTTAAGATGTATTATGTGGATATAGTAATAAACAAAGTGGCAGAGAAATCAGTGGAACAGACAAACAAACAAACAAAAAAAGATCCTGAAAAAGACCCATACAAATATGCTCCAGTGATTTTTAATAAAAAAGCAAAGGCAGCTGTGTAGAGAGGAAAGATAGGCTTTTCAACAAGTGGCACTGGAGGTACTGAACAGCCATAGGTTAAAAAACAAAACTAAACTAAGTCTTACAATTTCTATAAAAGTTAACTCAAAGCCAGTCTTAGCAACTTAGCAGGACCCTAAGCAACTTAGCAAGACCTTGTCTCAAAATTTAAAAAAAAAAAATGTTTTAAAAGGCTGGGGATGTGGCCCAGTGATTAAGTGCCCCTGGATTCAACCCCTGGTTCTAAAAAACAAAAAAACAAAACAAAAACCCTCAAAATTGATCATAGCCTTAACTATAAAATACGAAATTAAAACTTCTATTAAAAAAATAAGAGAAATTTTTCAGGATCTAGAATTAGGTAAAGAGTTTATTGATTTGAAACTAAAATCTTAACACAAAAATGGAAAAAAAATTGATAATGTGGACTTCATAAAACTTAACTTTTTCTGCTTTTTAAAATATCCTGCTAAGGGGATAACAAGATAGCCACAGGCTGAGAGAAAATATTTACAAACCTCATATTCAACATAGAACTGGTATTTAAAGACTGCGGATATAGCTCTATGTAGAAAACTTGCTTAGCATCTCTGAGGCCCTGGATTCAATCCTAAATATGACAAAATATATTTTTATTTAAAATAATATATACACACACACACACACACACACATACACACACACACATATATACATTATTTAAAATAAAGGACTTTAAATGCAACAGTAAAAACCCAGAAATCCAATTAGAAAATAAGCAAAAATGTAGTTCTCAATAGAGATACACAAATGGGGAAAAGTAGATAAAAACACACTACTATATTAGCTGTTAGAGAAATGAAATTACAATCACAATGAGGTAGTACTATACACTTATCAGAATAGCTAAAATTAAAAAAAATAGTGACATCACTAAATGCTGGCGAGAATTTGGATGACTCACACGTTGCTGGTGGGAACATAAATTGGTATAGGCACTAAGGAAAAGTTAAGTAGTTTCTACAAATCTAAATATAATACTACCTTATGATCCAACGATGACACTCTTGGTCATTTATCCTATAGAAATTAAATGGATGTTCAAATGAAACCTGTACACAAATGTTTACGGCAGCTTTATTCATAATACTGCAGTCTCAGAACCAGTGGAAATTTCCCCCAGTGGGTAAATGTTAAGCACACTGACGTGTATCTCTACTATGGAATACTGCTCAGTAATAAAGAAGAATAAACTATTGTACACACAATAACCTGGAAGAATATTCAGAGGACTATGCTGAGTGAAAAAAGCCCATCCCAAAAGTTACATACTATGTGAATGCATTTATAGGACATTCTTAAAATGACAGAATTAAAGAAACAAAGGACAGATTAGGGTTTTCAGATGATATGGAAGAGGTGGGGTAGTTAGGAAGTCAGTATAATTAGAAGAGGGCAACACGAGCAATCTTGTGGCAATGAAAATGTTCTGTATCTCTTACCATATCATCAAGATCCTGGCTCTGATATTTCATGGTAGTTTTGCAAAATATAACCTCTGCAAGACGCTAGGTAAAAGGTATAGATCTCTCTCCAGCATGTCTTACGACTGGGTGTGAATATACAATTCCTCACAATGAAATGTTTCTTTTTTTCCAAGACTGAAAATCTAAGAAAAGCCCAGAAGGAATGAAGTTCGCGTGGAATCAACTAGATTATGATTGTCTACCTTTAAATGAAATGACAGTTGGAAAGATAAGGATGAGTTGTCGAAACACTCAATTAAGATTTAAAAAAAAAACTATAAAAAGAAAAGATACCAAAGTTCCTTAAGCATTTTATTGTAGTTTAAATTATACAAATGTATGCTTATTTGATAATTTGCTGCAATGGAGTCACAGGCTGTTCTTGGATTATCAAACACTGACAGAGCCTGGTAGAGCCGGGTGATCTGGTGTGTGTGGCTACACCCTGTGCTGTCCTGCCCTTCCTGGGTTGGCTCTTTAAAGGGGAAAAAAAAAATTAAGAACTTGGGGGACATGATCAAAATGCTTCCTGTCTAGATTTTCAGGATCCTTTGTTTATTTCTTTTCCAAGTATTTTACATTTTCTCTCTCACATAGGACTAATTCAATGGTATTTTTTAAAGCAACTCTCTGGTTCTCTCCAAAGGAACCATAAAAATAAAATCACTACACTAGTAATCCCTCCCCAGGGATAACTACATTTAATACATGGTGCAGCTCTAATCCAGGTATATCTTTAAACTGAGGTAAATTTTTGGATGTTTATTTGCACATTTTTTTTCCTATAAAGTATGTATTTCTTTTATGGCAAAAATTAAGTGGGTAATGTTCTCATAATAAAAATAAAAATAAATAGATTCATGTTTTGTAATAAAAAGGAAGTTATCAATGTACCCAGAGTCATCATTGCTCCCCTTTCCACCACCATCAAAAGAGAGAAGTTTCTGTCCAAGGCAAATTTTGTATCCATTTTATTCTCCCATCACACCCATGCAACCCTGAACCACCTTGCTTTAACTTCAGCTAGTATTTGTGCTCAGGAAATATAAACTTATTTTCAGCTAAAATAAAGTGTAACTAGAATGGTAAACATGATATATAGGTTTTACAAAATAAGAGCTCTTTTGTAGTATATCTCAGAACCAAATACAAGCTATTTGAGAGATTTTGTGGTTCCAGGGTCCTGGTGTATATTAATCTGGTTGATGTGACAACTAATTTGCAAAGGCAAAAACAAAATGAGAACATGTATCCTCATTTTGTGAGTTCACCCAGTAGTTGTGTAATTGCTGTCAACCCCTGTTTAATAGTAGCATGTTGTACATGTATAGAAAGTAGTGTTCATGATCACCTAGGACTTCCTATCCTGTGTAATTCAATCATGTGTACACAAGTTAGGCAGCAGAATGTTGTGTACATAAATGGAAGAAAATCAGAAAGATAAATGCATACACCTGACGTCATGGAACATGTGCATTCGTACATGAAAGACTGCTGTCTCTGTGTATGCATGCATACTCACATTAGTTAAAAAAAAAACTAAAGCTTTTGATGACACTACAAATCCAAATAGATTATAGACCACACAATGTGCTAGAAAGAACACCGAAGGTGACTTGGAGTCCATCGACCAGTTCCATATTTGACAATCCCGTCTCTATGCTGGACTTTGACTTCATGCCTCAAGTGCCAATGCATCTGCCAGCAAACTACCTGAAGATGCTGATTTCTCAGAGGACACTGAACAGGAAAGGGAAACCAACTGAAAGAGAAACAAGTGCACTCAGGATGAACCCCACAAGGGAAACCTAAATCTGAGGTTTAGAATTTAATTTTTCTGGTAATAGCATAATTCTGCTCTCAAGTGAATCACTCTTTACTCCACTTTATTTTGCACATATTATCTCTAAGGCACAATATTTAATCTATAATTATCTTGCTACATAATTTACATCTTTGTATATAGCAGTAAGATCTGCATTACACAAAAGAGTCTGGTGCGAAATTGTTTTGCCGGGGTAGGTCTCATTATTTCCATTTGTTTATACCTCTTTTTTAAGAGTACTGCTTAGTGAAGCAATTGGGTGATGGAACCTGCATAATAATGGTTGTGAAAATATTAAAACAAGCCCCCAACAAGCTACTCTGTCAAAGAGTTGGAGAAGGATAATCAGAAAGTACACTTTTTAAAGACAGTTCATCTTATTTCCCCTCAAGAACTGAGGTAGAGAAAGCATGAAAGTGGGAGTCAGCAGAGCTTCATGAGCAGGGGAAAGGAAAGGGGAGAAAGAGGAGGAAGGACAAGAGGGGATTCTAAGAGCAGAAAAGTGGCAGCACCTGGAAGAAGGATGCTTTGACAGATTCATGACAAAGATCATTTTTCAGTCATTGCACATATAAAATATAACCAACTTCTTCACCTTCTTTGCCTTTTGGGGTCATCTCGAGTTTATTTCCACTGTTTCCTGTGCATGTGCTTAATCCTTGTCTAGGGGCTGCAACAAATAAGCAAAAAGACTTATTGAAGTAACAATCTATGGCCAGTCTTTTCTCTGATTAGCAGTCAGGGAGCAGCAGCTCCAGAACAAAATTCTTATAACTTCCTACCTTCTTTCTCTGTGTCTCCAAATAAAAACACCCCTAAAAAAAAAAACAAAAAAAACTTTGCTCCCCATGTGCTTTGTAAATTATGCAATAAACAGAATCTCATTGGAAATTTTGTCCTTGTTTCTGGTAAGCCTCTCACATCAGTCATCTGCTCTACCGATGATGTATTTACACCCGAATTTATATTAATCTGTTTCTACCTTAGCTGTGAGTTACTGATGGAAGATTCTAAGAAAAAAAACTGGCCCAAATTCTCAAGTTTTGATCCAACCTTCTATACCATCTGAAAGTGACTAACATTGAAATTCTAGCCCAGTGAAGTGTATTAATGCATACTTTAATTAATACAAACTGTGAGGTCTAGCAGTGTAGTGGAAACATTCCTCTGCAAAGGAAAATGGCTTTTAGAAGGATGTATGGATTTAACCCACACATATAATTTTTAAGGAACTTGTTCCCAATGGATATTGAAAGAAGTCATGTTACATGAAAGTTAAGGCCACTTCAATTAGTGACTATGGAGAACTATAGAGGATCACTATAGAGTGCATCATACCAGTAAAAAGAAATGTCAAATCATCAAAGGAAATACAGCATTGAATGTGTCTTACAGAGTATTGCCCATATAACATTTTAATAGAGTCACTTCTTATGTTTTTAACTCAAACTCTTATCTGAAATTCACTGCAAGATCTGTAAATGGTAGTATTTTATTTTCAAAAGTCATTTCCTTCCAGCACTTGTGTAGATGTTGTTAAGGGTCCATAGATGATTCTTTATGGTAAAAGTGAGCCAAAGGATGCTAAAACAAGGTGGAAATCTAAAAACTGAAATAAAGGCAAAACAGAGTTTGTAATGTAATGGTGCAGTTAACAAACACGACCCCTCAGATTTTAGAGGCTTCATAGACAGAGATTTATTTCTGACTCAAAATTTGTTGTAGGTCAGGGTAACCAGAGTGAGAACACAGGGTGACAGAGTCCCCTCCACCAGGAACACATGGTCTTGTGGTTCAGAGAATGCAAAGCTGCATCCATGTGCCTCCACCCAGTTCACATATGCTCACCAATCATTGGCCCCAAAGCAAATTCCATGGCTGTTGTCTTTGGGGATGAAGGAAATCTAATCTGTGTGACTGGAGAGGGGGGCCAGATATGTTGGTGAACAAGAGCAATATCTTCCATAAACAGTAAAATCAGGTAGTGGTTGAGGTAACTCAATTTTTCTAAATATATACAGGATGACCCTCTTGCCAGGGATAATCTTGCTGAGTAAAAGGAAAGTCTGGAGGAGAGAGTCAGCTACCTCTTTTTGTCATTCTGTGTGCCACCTGAATGCTCTCCCTGTGCCTCCCTACTACTCCTCTCTCATACTTCCAGATCACCTTCACTTTCATTTAAGATATTCATTTTCCAGAAACCTATAATAATCCCCCTAGACTGGATTAGATGCTCCTCTGGTGTGTTTTCATAGCACCCTGCAGTTATTCTTTTCCATCAGTGTTTGAGTGAAAACAAAATGTTTTTCTACAGTTTGGATCTTAAATGCCCCCCCAAAGGCCCATGTGTTCAGGCTTGTTCACCAGCCTGTGGTGCTATTGGGATGTGGTGGACCCTTTAAGAGGTGGAGCCTGGTGGAAGGAAATTAGGTCACTGGGGGTTTGCTATACTTGGGTCCCACACCTTCCTCTTTATTTCCACTTCCCAGGCACTTTGAGAGGAACAAGACTTCTCTACCACACGTTCCCACCATGATGTTCTGTGCCTCAGGTCCAGAACAACAGGGTCAAATGACCACGGACTGAAACCTCCAAAACCATGAGCCAAAATAAACCTTTCATCCTAATTTTAAGTCAATTTTCTTAGGCATTTTGTCACCATAACAGAAAACTAACAGTTTTGACACATGTAAATTCATGTAAAATATGTACTTGACACCGAGTAAATGACATTCAGAAAATGTTATTATCTTCCTAGCACTTACACTATCATGTGTTGGACACACAACAATTATTTGACTTAAATGAATAAATGAATCATAACATCCCTTCATCTTCCTAGCCTTTTAAAACAATGAATTAGGTTCCTTCTGACTCTACTTAAATTAATATTTCAGTCACAAGGCATCTCTGATAAATCACCCCCTCCCCATCCTTCTGCCTTGTTGTGGCTCCAGGACACACTCTCCTCCAGGTCACTCTGCTTTCACCCAAATCATTTCAGTATTGACCGCTGACCTGGACTTGGACTCCTCGCAGCCTCTGTTTTCCAGTGGTTCCAAGTCTCACTCCTTCACTGGTCCCAGAATTGTTTATTCACCTTTTTCTATAGTTATATTTGAGTGGCTTCAGAACACATAAGAAATAAGCCTTCTAGTATCACATATACATATTAGTAAATAACTGTATTTGTAATGAAAATTGAGATCAGGACTTTACCAACAATAAAATGGAAGAAGAAAATGTTCAAAGATAGCTGTTGTCAACTTCTATGCACTGAAGTACTATCTCCTCCCACTTGCTATTCCATATAATCTTTTTTCCTACCTCTTGTTCCAGATAATCTTTTCTCCAACAGCCCATGTAACTGTCACACGGCCACAATGTGGATACTTTGATTTCAGTTTTATTTGTCCAACATCTTTGCACTTTAATTTTTCAAGAATTCCACAAAGCTCATTCACTTGTTCATATATCGGAAATGATTCCCTCATTAAGATAATAATTTGTATATATAACGCTTAATACATATGATCTCCCATGTATGTATTATCTCACTCAATCAGTAATATACCATCTTGAAGTTCCCCTGTTAAGATCACACTAAAATTAATTTGATAAATGGCTAGTACCGACTATTACTTTTCTCATAGAGTAACATGGATTAGCACATTATTAAATGCCCTATTAACGTTCATTCTGGGAATAAGGTTGTTTTCTTTTAAATGCTCCATCCATCTAGTTTTCCCCCAAATAGTTCCCAGTTTCTCTGGGTGTCTTCTTCCCATAGAGTAAAATTCTGATCCTCTCCTTGCCGTCAGCCATGAATAATTTTACAACCTCCCCAGTAGGTTATGTGCTTTGGAATTTTTCATTGGCCTGTGAAACATTTATTATATTCTGAGAACTTATTAGGCATGGTATAAAACATGGAAAAGATATAGTCCCTATCCAGTGCCCTCTCCATCTAAATAGCACAAGCAACCAAATAAAAATAGTACGTTGCAAAGATTGGTTTCAATTTCCTTCATTTCTTTTTAGAATTATGATGTCATTTTTCAAAGACCATGTCCGCGAGCTTTGGTGTAAGGAGAGCCTGTGGTCATATGAGATTAGAGGATGGTTCACCAAAGAAATGAGTTTTGAGCAAGACCCACTGAAGCAGAATTGGGGCCATACATCAGGAGAAGTGCTGAAATAGAGCTTAGCATAAAAGAACTGAAACACCAGCCTTTTAGTCAGAAGCATCTATGAAATGAAACTCTGAATCTGGAGTAAAGAAATGTTTAAGTTCCTGGTCTTTGCTCTCAACCATGATGAAGACTGTGACATTAGAAAAATGATTTCACCCCTTTTCTACTTGTGCTTCCTCAGGTGTAAAAAGGGGTTGAGTTTTCTGTTTTGTATTGCTTCTGGAGGTGATAGAAGGACAGAGAGTAAGATACACAGTGAGCATTTTGAAATTCTTGGTTGAAGGGAACTGAGCACTGCAGTTCCCAACAATGGTTCTTCTCCTCCCACTTAGAAGGAGCAGATTAGCAGAGTAGCCATAATCCTGTCAGGGTCCTAGCCTGGCTTGCGTGCAGCACAGGAGAAGAGTAACTCTCCCTTTGCCCCTTGCCTTCATCTTCTTGGTAGCCCAGGGAGAGGGCTAACATCCCTGCAGCCTTATCATGCTGTGCCTTCCATCGGAGACGCTGAGGTCTAAGGACACTAGCAGCAATGGCAGAGCCAGCAGAGCCATTCAGGGACCATGTGTACAACATGGTCCTGTGCACAAGGGCCTGGCCATTTGACTATGCTTCAAATAACATAAAGTAGCCTTTACACTGGGCTTATTTACCAACATTGTATGATTTCATTATATTGGCACAAGAACCCCCAAAGCCATCATCCTAGAGCTGTGCTACTTAGACCAAGGGGATTTGAGTCTGAAAGCAGAGATAGGTGAGATGGGAAGACAGAGATGAGTACAAGTACTCCTTTACTGAACCAAGATGACTCCTGAATCCAAAAAAGGGCAACGTGAGAGATTTATGTTGGAGTCAATGCCAGAAACCCTGACGGGCCGCCCACTATAGTAGAGTGCAGTTAAAGACCAGGGATTTGAAACTCAAATATGGCTTTCTCCAGGGTAACGAAAGCTCCAGAAGGAAATACAAGTGAAGTTGCATTAGTTGATAGAACTCTGTTTGTAGGACAGGGAGGAAACTAGCTGGGAAGGGAAAAAAATCAGAAGTTTCTTGGAAAAAGGGGGAAATTAGAGAAGAAACTAGTAAGCTGGTAGCTTCCACCTCTCCATAGCTCAGTAAGATAAGAAGGAAAGAGTCTGATAAATCCAGTTGTAACAAGGTACCCACTGGAATTATTTTCCCTACCTCTCAAGCTGAGAAGTTGAACCTTCTCAGATGAGTTTCAACTTTTAGAAAGAAGATGGAAATAATCAAATAATTCACTATTGAATCTCTATCACATACTAAGTAATAGAGATCCAATGGAGAAGGAACAAAATTCACTATGGTCCCGGCTTTCATGGAATGTACATTTTATAGAAGACAAACAAATGAAGTCATTTAAAATTACAACAAATGTTACAGGGGGTTGGGGAGGGCCTGAGACACACAGTGAGAGGAGGACATTCCTATATGGTTAGAGAAGACCTCTCTGAGAAGGTGTCATTTAAGATGAAATGTAAAGGATGATAGCCAGCTATGCAAACAGCAGAAGAGTAACATTCTAATACAAAAGCTTGTTAATGTGTTACTGCCCTGAAATGGCAAAAGAGGTAAGCAAGAAGTCTGAATTCCATTTTAGCACATTCATTCTACCTGTTGCATGGAGAATGGAGTAAAGCAGGACAAATGTGGCCAGAGGAAACCAGCCAGAGGTTATTGAAGGGAATCAGGAAGGGATGATGGAATTCCAGGCAGTTGGTGTTAGAACAAAGCATGAAAGTAGGCCTAACAGAAGAATAGGATCAGGCTGGGGGAAATGACCCTGAGTTTTCAATCTCTGGACCCAACACCAAATCAGCCCACCCCAGAGGCCACAATAAAGGAAACCCAAGGAGAGCAAATATCCACAGGAAAGAATGACTGCCCCCTTGGTGAGAAGGAATAAGAAGACTCTAGTTAGGAAGACTGTGCAGGTAGCCAAAATGATGCCATAACCAGTACAGTGCTTCAGAAGGCTGTCCAGAGCGTCAGTCACTAGAGTCGCATGTGAGTTTTTAAATTTAAATCAATGAAAATTTAATAATAAATTACAATTTATCGTGTTCACAAGCTACGTTTCAAGCATACAATGACATGTGTGGTTTGTGGCTACCATATTGAACAGTATAGATTCATTTCAATCATTGCAGAAAGTTCTATTGGACCATTATGCTCTAGATGGCTAAAATGTGAGTTAAAACAAGGGAAAATTGGAAACTCATGAGATAGTCCCTAGGGCACAGCCACCAGGTACTCCTCCACACATTAAAGTGTAACCTATACACTTCTCCAGGGACCCTGACCATAATTAAGCTTCTTGTCAGTGAAATTTTACAAAGACTGTCAACAGGATTTCACAGGATTTCTGCAGAGAGCTCAATGTGGTTTGAAGCTTCCTCTTTCTTATGAATGCCAAGTTTACAGACAAAAGGTAAGATAGACTCTGTCTCCAGAGAGCTTGCTGTACAAAACTTACTATTTCTGCTTTCTTGGTGAAAATTTATGAAACCTATGTCTAGCTAAGAATAAGGGACAAAGAGTACCTACCATGTAACCACCCACTGGTATGTAAACCGCCCCCCAACACATACACACACTAAGTACAAATTTCAAAGAATTTCCAGACACAGGGTCCAGAGACTTTTAGATATTAGCCCCTCTGAACCACTGCAGCTTAAATAAACCTGCTTCCTGATAGTTCCTCAGGTGTCAATCCTCCTCTGTCCTACATCACCTAAAGGAATAATATTTATTATTTTCTGGCACATGAATTATACCTGAAACTAATGTGACCTAGGGGATATTTGCTGTGCAGGCAAGCAGGAGGAAAATGTATTGTGAGGCTTTCATGAGAGGGAGACTGGAAGAGCAGGTATCATATAAAGACAAGTGAATAGGGAATGGAGGGTGCTGGTGTGAGAATCATTTCATTGCAAGATCCAAAGGATGCAGGCCCAGCAGGAACTTAATTGAAGCCAAAATGAAAACAAATGGATTCTGAGTATTGACTGTGATAGAGGGGGGGAAGATCTGAATGTTGGTCACTAATGGATTCAGTAAGAGAGCTAAGGATGGGAATGGGTAAGGTAAACAGTGAGTCCAGATAAGGAAATTTCATGGTTTGAATTACTAGAGGAGAAATAGACTGAAGGATGTTGAATTCTAACATGGGACCTTGTCCGTGTGTGGAGAGCAGGCTGTGCCCTGACCTGAGTTACTTGGTGATGGATAGAACAATCATTTTCAGGCTGTTCTTAAAACTGAGTTACTTCATTTTATACAAGTGGTGTGACTTGCATAAACTATTCCATTCTGAATTTAAGTTCTAAGGTAGAATGACTCACTATCTTTCTTGTACAAATAAACTACCACTGTCTGCCTAGCACAACTATAAGGCATAAACTGATAAACAAATAAATTAATTGTGCTAATAAAAATGTCCACCTGTGAACTCATTGAATTAATCAGAAACCCGTGGGTGCATGAGCATATCAAACATGTATCAGAAAAACCAGGCCAGTGTGCTTATCAAACATATGAGACCACCAAATAAAGCAACCCCCTCACTCAAGGCCTATAAAAGGAGGAGCACCCCAAAACCAGATACAGTGGCACACTGATTCCATCACCTGGTCACTCGTCACAAACCTTGCCCATGAAAATTGTTACAAGTCCAAACCTCTGAATCTTTGTCTTTGGGCTTTAGCAGAACTTAGTTTCTCCAGTTGGAGATGACCACACACAGCGCACTCCAAGCTGACACTCTGAGACTGCTGTCTGTCTGGACCTTGGCCTACAATAAGTTCCTATACTTGGAAAGCTTTACACCCTGAACAAGTTCGTTGGTTTGGCTGGTTCATAATCTTATCTGCCCACCTACAGTGACTCTTGGCATTCCTATCAGCTCTCTGCAGTTGCTCTCAGTTCAGTCTCCTAAACCCCTGTGGCTGCCTTAACCCTTTCTTTGTCTTTCTGTAACTTAAATATTGTTCATTGTGTGAAGTGTGATATATGATTTGAGTGTTATAGATATTAGAAATTAAGATTGGAATAAAGAACTTGAGCTGGCTTACAACTACTAGGTGACCCACAAGTATTCAGTGAATTGCTTCTTATGAAAGTGATGTAGCCTGTGACTTTAATGTTATTCAATAAATTCTGACATCGTGGAAAGACACAAATGTGTTTGGTTTATGTTAATGACAGCTCACTCATGACACCATGGTAGCTGAGACAGAGGTGAAGACTGAATTCAAGCACTATAGAACTAGGATTCTGGAAGACGAGCCATCAAGATGGATTCTTTCAACTTCTTATTACGAAAACCTTCAACCTTATGTAAAAATAGAAAAAGCATCAGGGCTGGGGATGTGGCTCGAGTGGTAGCATGCTTGCCTGGCATGCCTGAGGCCCAGAGTTCAATCTTCAGCACCACATACAAACAAAGATTTTGTGTCCACTGAAAACTAAAATAAATAAATAACTCTCTCTCTCTCTCTAAAAATAAATAAATAAAAGGCACTTATTTGATTCATTTTAAAAAAAAAAGAAAAGCATCATAATGAAGCCCAATATACCCTTCATCAGCATCAGCAATCAGTAACTTATGTCCAATCTTATCAACGTGAATTTTAATATTACCATTGAAGACACTAGAAGATCTTGTGGGACTGGGAGAGTGGGAGCGGGTGGTAGAAACAGAAAAGGGATGGGAGGTCCTTTCCCACTGGGCAAGGAAGAAGTGGAATTCTAAAGAGGAACAATGACAATGCAGAAACAATGGAAAATAACTAGCACAATATTGGCACTCATTAAAAACCTCAATAAACAAGAAATCAGGGAGGGACCAACAGTGGAGAGCAAGGGATATCCCTATTCCCATCTCCCTTCATCAGTGAAGAATCTCAACATCAGGTGATAGGCATGATGAAGGAACAAACCCTTTGAAAAAGTCTTTGTATGGGTAAAAATCTGGGATTCAGCAATGAAGGGACTTTCTTAGATTATAGTAACAGAAATCCAACTACCTCGCATTAGACCAACCAAATGTTGGGAAGAACAACACAGCACAGAAGATTGTTCCCTGTCAACACTGAATAGTTTGTTGTGGGTTTTTTTTTTTTCCATTCTAATAGAAAATTGCAGGTGACAGAGGTCCATAATCGTATCAAAAACTGGCTTCAAAGTTAGCCTCTTGGAACATTTCTAAAAATCCAAATACAATAAGCAGAACTATTTCTATGTGCTTAAAAAATACATTCTACATTTACCTTCCCTTTCTTAGAGGAAAAATAAAAACACTCAAATCTCTTGACATCACAGAAGTTCTATGTTCGGTTTCCTAAGACGCTTCTGGCTCCATTTCAGTGTGTAATCTATTGAGGTAGTAGATGGGTACCACTAAGACATGTGGTTTACATTAATGCTATTCATGATGTTTATCCTAACTCTCTGCAGGAAGCAGCTCCACCATATGGTATTCATGTTTGTGTGTTGCTAAAATACATTCCGAATGCCCATTCTAAAGAATTCATCAATTGCCACGTAAATAAAACAGATGCCTCTGCATTTGTTATTGAAAAAGCCATTTTCAAGAGTAAAATACTACAACGGTACACTCAGAATTAAGAGTTAAAATCCAACATCCTCTGGAGCCTGCATTGTGATTTGGGATCAGCTGATACCTGAGAAACAAAACAGATACTTGCAAAGGAGAATTTCAAATGAGTTAAGAGTTTGGTGGCTTCAAAGAGGAGAGCAAGTGATTCAGTGCAAAAAGGGTAAATTTCCCCAGTACCTTCCTAACTGTGAGGACATTGTGCACATCTCAGGCGGATACTAAGTGGTGCAGTAAAGCAGCAAATTAGAAGAATGTAAATTCTTTAGTAGGAATTGCACGCAGGGGAAAAATGCCTCCTAATGCTCATATTTGTTTTCATGTAAATAATGTACACTCTTCCTAAAATCAGACTGGCACGGGGCTAAATAAGATATCAAAATCTACAATAGATAATGCTCTGGACTCCAAAATGGCAGGAACACAGTTATCTTCCTTCCTGGGTGCAATTCTTCCTGGCAAATGAGAACGACTTACCCAGCACTGAAATCCAGCAGTTTCGGTCTTTTGCTTCCTCTTATTCTTGGTATGCACATGTGTGCACGTCCTCATTCTCTCTTTCTCCCCCACTCTGGTTTCTTATTACACTCAATTGTATGCTAATTGGTTGAGTGATCCCAGATTATATCATTTCTATTTTAACTGGTGTAACTGCTATTGTTATTCCTCCCCCGTCCCTCTGTTGCCTTGCACAGATGTCTCCCAGAGGTTAATGGGAACCTCATTGTCCCACAGTGGATGGAGTGAGTGGCCTGTGTTCTCTTCCATTGTCTCTTGCCAGTAGACTTAAGACACAGGCTCATAGTCCCACATCTAACCTATCTTTAATTGACTTTTTTTTTTTTTTTGGCACCAAGGGACACTCAACCACTGAGCCACATCCCAGCCCTATTTTGTATTTTATTTAGAGACAGGGTCTCCCTGAGTTGCTTAGCGCCTTGCTTTTGCTGAGGCTGGCTTTGAACTCATGATCCTCCTGCCTCAGCCTCCTGAGCCGCTGTGCACCCTGCCCGACTTTAATTGACTTTCTATCAGCCTTACCTTCACTTCTCTATCCCCAAACATTTTAGCATTTACAGACTACGTCTCAGAATTTAACACCTAATTGTAGCATGACTTGTATTGTTCACTGGGAACATTATTCTCCTGTAAGTTAAGCTCACTTTCCCTCCCACGGAAGCTTGTCAAGGATACCGGTTGTGGATCACTGTTTACTGCCTCCTGCTCTGTGCTGGCAATTAGGAAGCCCAGCCCTGATCTCAGGATCTAGTGGCTAAACAAACCAGTCAACAGGATTCACAATACAGTGCTCAGAGAAGGTGAACACAGGAGGTTTAAGATGTCCTAGAGGGATACCTGCTCCTTGGGGGGGATCTTGGAGTTCCCTGTATAAAGGTGGGATGAAACCGATGGGAAAGAGCAGGAAGAGGATATGGACCATACCCATCGCAGGCAGAAAACAAAGATCATGGTCTGAGAAGGTGAGGTGAGTTATGTCAGAAAAGCAGCAAATACAAGTCCAGAAAACCAAAGAAAGCATAATGTACACTCAACCCATGGTATACATGGAGGATTGGGTCCAGGACTCCACAGATACCAAAACCCACAGATGCTCAAGTCCCTTTAATAAAATATTGTAGTATTTTCTGATAACCTACACACATCCTCTTGTATGTTTAAATCATAGCTAGATTACTTACAATACCCAATACAGTGCGAACACTATATAAATAGTTGTTAGGCTATATTAAGGAATAATGACAAGGAGAAAAAAATCTGTTTATGTTCAGTACAGACTCGTTTTTTTTTTTCTTAATATCTTCCAATCTGTAGTTGGTTGGATTTGCAGATACAGAACCCACAGATACAGAGGGCTCTACCATATTCAGAGACTCTCAAGAGCTATGTGTTTAGGTTGAATCTTATGAAATTTCTGACCTTCAACTAGAAATTTCTGCCCTAAAAATATAGCTTTTCATGCAATATGAAACTGATATTTCTTCATTATTTCCCAATCATGCTTTCTGTAATTTAAAATATTTTTTCATAGACAGTGTTGTAGTTTTCATCGAGTTGGAGGGAGGGATAACACCCACCCCAGGGTGGTTAGATAGGATTTGGAAGACCAAGGGAAACTTTACCCTCCACACAAGACTCTACCAGCGCTTTAGCTATCTTTACAGCTGATCAACTCCAGAGATTTTCTTTGTTAGCATCATGGATGTGAGAAATGATTTTTCAATAGTGAAATGACTGGTGATCAAAATGTGTGTATTGACCAAAATACTGTGCAGGCATTCCCACACAAACACAAGCAGGGTGCAAGCACCCAGCAAGCCGAGAGCCTATGCAATTAGGAGTGGTGCCCGAGGCTTGATTCAGAAATTGTCCTGGGTCCAGCTGCTGACTCAGAAGATTCTCCTTGTCTGAATTTGGCTGGGATGTTAACTGAATCCCGCTGTTAAACTACTGCCTCTCTGTCTCTACTGAACCATTCATGCAGGGACAGAGCTGGTGGAGCCCTCAAAGAGACCCAGGGTTAGGGCTTCATCAAGCTTATAGAATAGGTTATATGACTTTTTTGTGCTTCTTGGCTAAAAAATAAAAATAAGTTTATACGTATGGTAGAATTTGATCTGTCACATTCTATTAATGCTGTCACTAAAACCTGTTGTCAAGGTTGTCCCCAAAAAAGAGCTATCACTCTCATCAGCTTCCAACTATTGGAGACCCACCAATATTTTCCCCAAAAAGCTTAATGCAGATAGTCAAATTTTTTTTAGGTCCATTCACAACATCACTCTAAGCATCGCAGTAGCCGTAGGCAGGTAGTAGGTAGCAAGTCAAGGTGTTTAAGTTTTGACACAGGCTAAAATTATAGAATTAGAGGTTACATATAGGCTAATAAGAAGTTAGAGTTAATTGGGGAAGGTAATTTCTAAGTAAACATCAGAGAGAAGAGCCAGTTTCTTCTCCAAGAAGTCCCTGGTACCATAATCAGAATGAATCCCAGCCCTGAGCAGGTATTGTACTATGAAATCATAGTCTGGCTTTGTCCACATTTAAGAATGTTGCACTAATGTGTCCTTGAGTACACAGGGTGAAAGAGTTTCCCTAGAGAGGACAACAGTTTAGAAAGCATCTCCCTCAATTAATAGAGAAGCTGAGGTCAAAAGACCTTTAGCCTCATGGTCACAGTCTGATGGATGCTTCATGATCATTGGCTTCACAAGCCAGGTTTCCTGACTCCAGTGAGGTTTTTTTTCACCTTACAGTGGCTCTCAAACTTGTGCAGGTAGCAACTATCTCCTGGATAGTTCATTAAAACATGGATTTCTGTGATGATTACGTAGGTCTGATTCAGTAGATCAGCAGGAGAGGAGTGTTGAGATTTTGCATTGTTAGCAACTTTACACACGAAGTCCATCCTACTGGTCCAAGGTCCACCCTTTAAGAACTTCTGCACAACACCATATTCCTTTCTTGCTTCTGAACCATCCTTCCCTTCCATCCAAACACATCTATCTGTTCCTGGGTAATATGGGCAGCTCCACTTCTATGACCTCCAGCTGAAAACAGAACCAAATACCCACAAAACAGCCCTATCTTCATGGCACTCAGCTCCAGGCCCTGTTTTCTCATTGTGAGTCTAACAAATGGTCCATGTTCAGAGAGCTTCAGGATTATATGTTGTCTGCTTTTCCTTTTTGGAATATAGGATGTCCGAGAGCAGGTAATACAAGTTGACCCTAGAAGAATTTCTGGGGGCCAGATTACAGGAGGTCTAGACTATCACATTAAGGAGTAGAGCCACCAACTCTTCTCAGATTTATCTCTAAAAGTTCCACATCCTGGGAAACCTCTCAGCACTGGCAAAACCAGGAGAGTTATTCATCCTTTATAGTATGGAGTTTGATTTGTGATTTCAGACAATGGGAGCCTGTCCTTGGCTACCATGTTCTGTTCCAGCACCGCGGCAGGTACAGGGAAATAAAGATGACATACTATTCCAGACCTTCATGGTCAAGTGAAGGAAAAAGACAGGTAGACAATAAGCTATGTTATATATGGTATGTGCTTTGGGAAGGTATTCTTGTACCAGAGTTATAGGAACAACATCGTTCCTTAGGAGTGTTAAGAGACCAAGAGAATTCAAGGGAATGGTTTTTATAAGAGGGAAGGCTCAAGATGTTCGTAGGACAGAGGGTAGATAACAAATAAAGAGAAATAGTTCCCCATGAGGGAGAAAAGAAAGAAGCAATAGAATGAGTTGGAGAGGTTTGGGGTTTGTTTTCATTATACACCACATGCCCTCCACATTAAGAATCACCAGTGCACTAGGTAAAACTGTAGATGCAAAGCAGAGAGGGAATAATTGGCAGAGAGGCTCCCAGAAGAGGCAAGAGAGAAAGAATCACAGAATAACGCAAGGGGTAGCCCTGGACAAGGGGAACAGAAGAAAGGATGTGTCTCTGATCTGTCTTTCTAAACCCGTTAACCAGCCTCCAGGAAGAATCCATTCTCTCTCTCCTCGAATCAACTTTGTGTACCATTTAAATCAGGGGCTGACTGACCCTCTAGGGTCTATCGTACATTTTCCCAAAGACTTTCAGCTTTAGAATAGGAATCTCCTAATCCATTGAGGATTAGGAGAATTGTATGATGTACATACGTTTATATTTTCATTGTGATTTTTGCCTTAATATAGTGTATACAATATTGGTGCTATAGCACAAGTAGGTTTTAAAGATAAACATATTTGGCATCCTCCTCAAAACTAAAGGACACGCTATTTAAATTATTATGCACTCCGAAGAAACTCATGTTTTAAGTGACTAAGGTTTAAATAATGAAAGAAAGTAATTGAATTTCAGAGCATACAAAACATGAGGGAACGTTGGCAGACAGGAAGGATTTGGAGCCTTCCTGGGGTCTTTGTGGTACCCCTGAAACCACCCCACTAAGCTGCCGCCTGCATTTTTCTGCCTAGACACAGCCCTGAGAGGAAGGAAGGAAGAGAATGATTATTATTATCCTAGCCCACAAAGACAGAGAGGATTTATGGCTGTGCAACACTTGAGACCTCCATACTCTGCCATCATCCACTCCCCCTTAAACAAATGCTGGTTGTCACCACATGATTATTATTACTATGCAGGGCAGATTCTCTGATGAATCGAAGCTGATGAAACACTCCTCTCAAGTAAAGAGACTAAACTATTCCCAGGTGGCCTGATTTATTTCCTGGAAGTTGTGGTTTTCCAAGTGGAACTCAGATGGCTGAAAAGCATTCCCTCCTCGCACTAGGAAGAAAAATTAACCCTGAAGAGGACACACCTCCAAAACAGGAGCTCAGGTGTGGGTACAGGTGTATGAGGAGATGACCAAAAGCACAATGAGATCATCCCTGTTATTTTCAGCAGCATCCTCAGTCTTGAATGTGGGCAGGAATTTCCAAGAGCATATGTGAACCCAGTTTCCTGGACCCCATCTCCAGAGAGTCAGGTTCACTATTCAGGCGAGGCCTATGAAATTACATTTCCAATAAGCTCACAGGTGATGTGTGTTCTGCAAGGGCAACAATCATTCTTTGAATGACACAGCTTTACCAGATGTCATTGGGCCAATGATACATCAAAAGCCTCCCTAATGGTCTATCTGTAACAAAGACCTACATGCTGCTTTTGCTAAAAAATACTAAGTATTCACTTTGGCCTGCAAATGTCCAATGGGTAACTAAAAGCAGGATTAAAAAGAAAAATCGGCATCTGTTTGGCATTTTGGCATTTTGCATCTGTCTCCTTTGCTTGGGGTCACCGTGGATTCCAGCAACCCAGGGTAATGGATAAACATCTTGTTTTTTGGTTTTTGTTTTAATTTTTATTGTTGGTTGTTCAAAACATTACATAGCTCTTGACATATCATATTTCACACTTTGATTCAAGTGGGTTATGAACTCCCATTTTTACCCCGTATACAGATTGCAGAATCACATCGGTTACACTTCCACTGATTAACATATTGCCATACTAGTGTCTATTGTATTCTGCTGCCTTTCCTATCCTCTACTATCCCCCCTCCCCTCCCCTCCCCTCCCTTCTTCTCTCTTTACCCCATCTACTGTAATTCATTTCTCCCCCTTGTTTTTTTTCCTTTTTCCCCTTCCCCTCACTTCCTCTTGTATGTAATTTTGTATAACCCTGAGGGTCTCCTTCCATTTCCATGCAATTTCCCTTCTCTCTCCCTTTTCCTCCCACCTCTCATCCCTGTTTAATGTTAATCTTCTTCTCATACTCTTCCTCCCTACTCTGTTCTTAGTTACTCTCCTTATATCAAAGAAGACATTTGGCATTTGTTTTTTAGGGATTGGCTAGCTTCACTTAGCATAATCTGCTCTAACGCCATCCATTTCCCTGCAAATGCCATGATTTTGTCATTTTTTAATGCAGAGTAATACTCCATTGTGTATAAATGCACATTTTTTTAATCCATTTGTCTATTGAAGGGCATCTAGGTTGGTTCCACAGTCTTGCTATTGTGAGTTGTGCTGCTATGAACATCGATGTAGCAGTGTCCCTGTAGTATGCTCTTTTTAGGTCTTTAGGGAATAGACCGAGAAGGGGAATAGCTGGGTCAAATGGTGGTTCCATTCCCAGCTTTCCAAGAAATCTCCATATTGCTTTCAAAATTGGCCACACCAATTTGCAGTACCACCAGCAATGTACAAGTGTACCCTTTTCCCCACATCCTCGCCAGCACTTGTTGTTGTTTGACTTCATAATGGCTGCCAATCTTACTGGAGTGAGGTGGTATCTTAGGGTGGTTTTGATTTGCATTTCTCTGACTGCTAGAGATGGTGAGCATTTTTTCATGTACTTGTTGATTGATTGTATGTCCTCCTCTGAGAAGTGTCTGTTCAGGTCCTTGGCCCATTTGTTGATTGGGTTATTTGTTTTCTTATTGTTTAATTTTTTGAGTTCTTTGTATACTCTGGATATTAGGGCTCTATCTGAAGTGTGAGAAGTAAAGATTTGTTCCCAGGATGTAGGCTCCCTATTTAACTCTCTTATTGTTTCTCTTGCTGATAAAAAACTTTTTAGTTTGAGTAAGTCCCATTTGTTGATTCTAGTTATTAACTCTTGTGCTATGGGTGTCCTATTGAGGAATTTGGAGCCTGACCCCACAGTATGTAGATCGTAGCCAACTTTTTCTTCTATCAGACGCAGTGTCTCTGATTTGATATCAGCTCCTTGATCCATTTTGAGTTAACTTTTGTGCGGATAAACATCTTGTGATGAGTTGAAAATAGTGTCAACTTTCTTATCACTGCTGACAAGGCCCTGCCCTGACCAGTCCTGAGCTAATGATCAACCAGACCTCAGTTTAACAAAGACTGTTCACTTGTCTCAATAATCTGGGAGCTTATGTCGGCTTCCCTGAAGATAGGTTTAAGGACCCTCGTACCCTTGTCTTCCCAGTATAGTTATACTGATTAAAGTTCCTTTCCTGTTTTGTTTTGTTTTGTTTTGTTTTCCATTACTTTCTCCATTTGGTTTTGGGGACAAGTAGTCAGATCCAATTTGTTGGGACCCCCAGAGCCAGACCTCTGGCCTAGGACTCTGTCCCTCAGAATTAATTGCTTCCACTTCCCTAATTTGCTGGCTGCTAGACTGATCTTTTGAAAACCTGAGTGTATCATTATTTTCTCAAAGTAATATTGGCTGTGGACCCTCGTTTATTCTAAAATAGAACCCAAATGTCTTAATATGACATTATCAAGTAGGTAGCACCATATGGGCCAAAGTGCTTTGTTTTGTTTAGAGTTCCCCATCCATCAGGCCAGCGCAGCCGTACATGCATCTTTCCAAGCAAACTAAACCTTTTCCTCCTTTTAGAAGTTCCCTGAAGATGCTCAAAGGCATGCCAAGTCATATCTTCTTTTAATTTCTTTTTGATAAAATGAAAGAATTTCCATTCCCAAAGGGGTATTAAAGATATGGAAGAGGAAAGAAATAGTGTTTCTTAGTCATGTCTTTAGTCCAAGCAAAAGGCACTTGTTTCTCAGCATTGCTTGTCTGTGACAACCAAGGGCACTTGATGAACATGTGGGTCCAGAAAAACTGTGTTCTTCACAGCGGAGCAACACTTCTACAAGTTGTCTTGTGTATTTATTTTCAATAGGCATTGGTTGGCCTGTATAGGTCACCTTGTTAATAGTCCGACTAGATGAGTAAGAGAAACTGAAACAGAAATGTGGAGGACAAACAGGTCAAGGCTGACCACCAGCCCCTCTAGAAGGAATTCTATCTAGAAGATCTTTTATTTGGGTAACTGGTGTAACAACTGAGAGAAGAGGGTATAAACCTATAAAATAAGCAAACAGACAGTTGGTCATTTAGATTCTCTAGAAGAAAACCTAGGGAATCCTTGCTAAGATCTCCTTCTTGGCAATGAATGTACTCTCAGTTGCCATATCTTAGACCCCTGCCTCAGAATCTGCTCCACTATTCTGGTCCCTGTATTTGTGATCCCAAAACCACCACAACTGAAGAACTTGTTTAATTCTTGAGTTTTAGACATTTTATTTCCAACAAACATTAAAGGATTTTCCTTGAAGAATAAATTCCTCTGATCAAATATCTTGAAGATGTAGTTTTATTGTAGGATTTAATGCTTATTAGATTCTAGTTACAAAACCCTGATGTACATAGATTCACACACACATATCCATTCATACATGCATCCACATGTATGAAACTTAATTGCCTCACTGTATTAATAGTCTCACTGGTGCTTTCTTCATCTTTCAAGAGTGGTATGGTTGGCTGCCTTTATGTTCTCATTTAACATCTCAAAATGGCCACTTCTTTTTTTGAGAAGGGTTACAGCATGACTCAGCTACTTAGTTAATGTGACTAATTAGCATTCTGTCACCCATTAACAGCGTTAAAAACAACAACTGGAGCTCTAACTATGTCTCAGATTTCCAAACAGACCTTTCTAGTGTCAAGGATATTTGGTGCTCCCTGACCTCGATGAACTTTTGGCCTAGTTAACACCCCAGAAGCAGCCCTCTTATTCCCTTCACAGAGAAAGCATCGTTATAAATGACCTTCTAAATTGCTAGCCTCCTCAACTGTATTCCGTTTCAAAAATACAATGCCAAATTAAAATTCTGTGTCAGGAGGAAAACATTAACCAAATTGCAAGTGTTCTTATGAGCCTCATTTAACTCAGGTGTATAAAGTTTAGAAGGCAAATTTACATAAGGCTCATTTTGAGTTTGGATGGATTTTGGGGGTGGGAGGCAAAATCTATACATTCATAACTATGAAAGGGTTATAACTAAAATTTAGATATAAAATCAATAAAGTAAAATTCAGCCTTTGCTTCAGGGAAAAAGAAAGCTAGGTCAGTATCGAGAAAGCATAACAGCATGTGAATTGCATGTTATGCAAACATAACAGATTTCCTTTATTTAAAAAGGGGGAAAACCTAAACAGAAACTTTATTGAAAAGATGATTCAAAACAATGTGTTTAGCATTCTTAACTCCTCATTTACTTGAGGTACACTTTTGCTATAAAAATAGTGAGGAAAAAATGAGTCACTGCTTTATCTCAGGGAAACATTGGCAGCCATTCATTCATTTAATAAATAACGTTTGCATAGTTTGTCCTGCTTATATGCTGATGATAGAGAAGGAAGTCATGATTTCTGACATTAATGAATGGATAATCAGCTGGGCAAGGTGGTACAGGCCTATAATCCCAGCGGCTGGGGAGGCTGAGGCAGGAGGGTCAGGAGTTCAAAGCCAGCCTCAGCAAAAGCGAGGTGCTAAGCAACTCAGTGAGACCCTGTCTCTAAATAAAATACAAAATAGGGCTGGGGATGTGGCTCACTAGTCGAGTGTCCCTGAGTTCAATCCCTGGTAACAACAACAACAACAACAAAATAGAGTTGATAATCAAGGGGGAAAACAATCGAGAAAGACGTGACATACTAGACGTAGGCACACCTGACCAGAGCAAAGAGGAGGCCCACCTTTAGGTAAAGAAGTTGGCCGGGAAATGCTTCCAGAACGTCCTATTTGAGCTAGACAAGCACTTCCTTCCTAGGTATGCAGGTTTTCTTCTCATCCAGGTTATTAATTTAGCAGTTGCTAGGTCCCTGCTACTGGGCTAAGTGCATTATATATTTTTTTCTCAATTATTTCTCCCCAAATAATATAAAATAGGTTTTACAACAGTCCCCTATGATACAGGCTGAATTATGCTCCACTACACTGCTCATATGCTGAAGTCCTAAACTCCAGTATCTTGGAGTGAGGCTATATTTGGAAACAGGGTCTTTTAAAGAGGTAATTAAGTTAAAATGGGGTCATTAAGATAGGGCTTCATCCAATATGACTGACATCCTTATAATAGGTCATTGGGACACAGACAACACAAAAGGATGACAATGTGAGGATAGAGCCAGAAGGTGGCCATAGGCAAACCAAGTCTTGAGGCCTCTGACCAAACCAAATCTGCCAACTCCTTGATCTTGGACTTCCAGCCTCCAGAACTGTGAGAACATTTCTGTTGTTTAAGTTACCTGGTCTGTATGATTTTGTTGTGACAACCCTAGCAAACCAATACACCGTTTTTACAGATAAGGACATAGAGATTGAGAATAGTTACTCGAAGCTACACAGAAAGTTCCACAACCATGATTTGAGATTGGATCTCTCTAATCCAGAGTATCACTTAACTCCCAAACACAGCTGCATTTCAGGTGCCCCTACCTACCCAAGTGTGCTCTGAACCACACTGGGGATGAACCCTCTGTGTGGTTGCCCGGTGCCTGCATGAGCCCCTCTTCAGCAAACCAAGCTCTTATTAAATAGAAATTTATACCTAGAGTGTGCTCATTACTATGATAAGTTCTATGTGGGACTCAGAGTCCAAGCAGACTGTGCCCCAGAGAAGATCATCATCCATTGAGAGATGAAAAGTAACTGTTAAGTCAGCAATCCAAGGAAATTAGGTGGAGTTAGAGAAGACAGTGCTAAGTGAAGTTAGCCAATCCCAAAAAAACAAGTGCCAAATGTTTTCTTTGATATAAGGAAGCTGATTCATAGTGGGATAGGGAGCAGGAACATAAGAAGAATAGACAAACTCTAGATAGGGCAGAGGGGTGAGAGGGGAAGGGAGGGGGCATGGGGTTATTAATGATGGTGGAAAGTGATGATTATTACTATCCAAAGAACATGTATGAAGAAACGAATTGGTGTGAATATACTATGTAATAACCAGAGATATGAAAAATTGTGCTCTACATATGTAATAAGAATTGTAATGCATTCTGCTGTCATATTTAAATAAAAAAATTTATGTTAAAAAAAAGATAGCAACCCAAGAAGTCAAGGGAAGGATGGATGACTAGCAAAAGAAACAAAGTTCCCTCCACCTTCCCCTGCCACACCCTCCCTTCCTATTCCTCCACCGTAGCTTGTTGCCAGCCTTATCACTAACCAGAAACTGCTCTTGCCAACATCTCCTAGTTTCCAAATCCAATGGACACTATTAGTTGTTTTATGTGAAACACTTGTTTTACACCATTAGCCATGCCTTCCTCTTGAAAGCACTCTTCTCCCTTAATATTCTTGGCATGCTTCTCTTTCCTTTCTTTCCAAACCTACTCTCTATTATTATCCTTTGCCCACCCACCGTCACCCCCATTTTTCCATTTTGGTGGATCCTGGACTCAGTCCAACTCTCTTCTCCCTACATATTCAACCTCAAGGGCATTAATACCCATAATGTCACCCGCCTTCTCTCACTTCTAAGTCTATGGCTCCAGCCCAGACCTAGCTCTAGACTCATGCATCCAGCTGCCATAAAAGGAAATGCCACATCTTCCCCCAAATCCATTTCTTCCCAATTCCTATTTATGGTATGTTGCATCCAGACACCCAAACCAGAAGCCACAGGAAGCATTGGTTTAGGAAGTTAAGGATTGCAGTTATGGGATTCATTTTGGTCTTTATTTACATCCAAGTTTCATCCTTCTTCATTTATCTGAGCTTCAATGTCCTCATCCATAAAAATGAAATTAATAATAATATTCCTCTGAAGAGGCTGTTGAGAGAATGCAACTCAAGAGTCTCACAAGTTTACCACCAGGTTGAATCGTTGGTCAGAAATTTTCACAGGACTCAGAAAGTCCTAGTTATACTCATAATTACAGATTATTTTGGCAAAAGAAGATAGACTAAAATCAATGGAGTCCAAGAGAGACCAAGCACAAAGCTTCCAGTTGTCCTCTCCCAGTGAATCATGCAGACAGCTCTGACTCTCCCAGCAACAGCGTACAACATCGAGCCTGGAGTACTGCCAGCCAGGGAAGCTCACCTAAGACCTCGTGTCCACAGTTTCTAACAGGGGTCAGTCTTATAAACATGGCCAGGCACCTCTGTGGTGGACTTTAGTCTCAGGCCCCTCCAGAGGTCAATGATACCATGTGGTCCAAAGCCTCTACCATAAATCACATTGTTAACACAGACCATCTGGCATGGCCCAAGGTCCCAGGTAAATATACCCTTGCCAGGCCTAGTGATTACCTTCAGGGAGCTGGTGAAGAAATAAATCTTTTATTGCACAGAGGTTTAATAAGTTCATGCATATAATATATTTAAGGGTCTGATACTTAAGTCATCAATACATGTTCATTATTAATATTTTCATTGTATGTTCTTCTCATGTTCAGTTACTAAGTCCTGCCAATATGACCTTCTTTTACCTTTAGCTCTCTCTTTTTTTCATGCCACTATCTTTATATAGAGGAAGTATCAGAATAAAATAATAGCAAAATATGTAGGAAGAGTAGGTAAATTTGAACATATACAAAGTCAAATAAAACATGTCAAAAAAGGTATTCTTTATAATTAAGAACTCAGTGGATGCCATAAACATCAGATTAGACACAGAAAAAAGAGCAGTAAAGATTCCAACTGTCAACTTAAATAACAGAGAGATATTCTCCAGAAAATAATATTTATTTGGTAATAGCAGAGCTCTGCAGTGGGAATACTATGGATATATTCAAAGAGATTGAGGCTGAAATAAGCCAATCCTCAAAAAACAAAGGCCAAAAGTTCTCTCTGATTCAAAGATGCTACCACAAAGTAAGAGTGTGGGGAGGGAAGAATAGAAGTTCATAAATTCATTGGATTAGACAAAGGGGAATGAAGGGAAGGGAAGGAGAATGGGAATAGAACAGTAGAATGAATATGTTCATATATAAATATACAACCAATGAAATTCCACATCATGTTCTACCACAAGAATGGGATCCTAAAAAAAAAAAAAAAGAAAAGAAAAAGAAAAAAAAACACCAAAGAGATTGAGGCAAGAGGAACATTTTAAAGGCAACAGGGGAGAAATTTACATAAGGTACTTGAATACAAAGTTCATTGGTCTTGAAAACTGGAAGCAGGATTTTGCATCAGCTCATTCGTGGGGTGGCACTGCTGTGTAAGTATTGTCAAGAGCATCATGTCTGAATCATGACAGTCTTAAAGAATGTTCAAGATAAACATTTTTTAACAAAAATCTGTACATGTATGTGAGACATGCAATCATGGAGTGCTTAAAGAATGAGAAGTAATCTGTTGTAGGACTTTTAGTCCTTGAAACAGTACTTATCTCAGACAGAAAGGTGTAACCCTCTCATTTCTTCCCCATTCTAATTTTGTCTGTGTCTGACAAGAACAATTTTATCAGTATTATCAATTTTCAAACAACTTTAATTGTATCCCAAACTTTTTCACATTTTCTAAGAGAGCTCACAGAAAGATTCACGGTCACATTCTTTGTAATAAAGATTAGAAACAGAAAGGGAATGTATTTTTTAAATAGTGAATTTTTACAGTGGAATGCTATTCAGAAGTTAAAATAAAGGGATCGTGTTTACATATATATTTGTTTGAAAATATGATAAATTAGAGTAGTAAAAAAGTAAAGCAAAAATAAACTATTATGTCATTTATGTAAATTTCTAAAACTCAGATATAACCTCAGAAGTTCTATATACATATATTGGAAATGTGTAAACATGGATTAGAAGAGTACACATCAGCTATAGAAAATTCCTTTATCAAAAGAGGAGGAGTAGGGAATGAGAATGTGAAGAATGGGCTGGTAAGTTTCAACTGTATCAGTAATGTTATATTCAAAAATTTTTTAACTGGAGGAAATATAGCAAACATGCACCATGGATTATTTTTAGTTCTACAAATCTGTCATGTTCTCGTTCTCCCTTCTCCACATCCTATGTCTTTGTATCAGCCAGGTTCAACCAGAGAAATATAGTTTTCAATAAGAGAAATATATTTTTTAAAATATTGCATAGTAAGACAGGCATGGTGGTGCGTGCCTATAATTCTAGCCACTTATAAGCTAAAGCAAGAGGATTGTAAGTTCAAGGCCAGCCTCAGCAACTCAGTGAGACACTAAGCAACTCAGTGAGACACTGTCTCAAAATTTAAAAATAAAACACAAAAAACTAAAAAGGACTAGGGATGTGGCTCAGTGGTAAATCACCTCTGGGTTCAATCCCCAGTACCAGAAAATAAACAAATAAATACAAATTTTAAAAAATAAAATATTGCATAGCATTACTGTATAACCTAGCAATTTCACTTCCAGGTATGTACCCAAAGGAATTGAAAGCAGGAATCAACATAAATATTTGTATGCCAATGTTCATTACAGCGTTGTTCACAATACCCAAAGGTAGAAACAACAGAAGTGTCCATCAACTGATACATGGATAAATAAAATGTAGCATGTACACTACTAGAGTATTATTCATCCATAAAAATGAATGAAGTACTAATCACAGATGAACTTAGAAAACTTAGGCTAAGTGAAATAAGCCACTCACAGAAGGACAAATATTGAATGACTCTACCCACATGAAATATCTAGAATAATCATGCTCATAGAGACAGAGAATAAATTAGAGGTTATCAGGGGCAGGGAGGAGGAAATGGGGAGTAATATATTGTTTTGTGATTATAGTGTTTCTGTTTGAAGTGATGAAAAATTTTGGAAATAGTGGTTATGGTTGCACAACATTGTGAATATAATTAATGCCACTGAATTATAAACTTTAAAATCATTAAATTTTATGTTTTACATATGCACAAATAGAATTTTTAAAAATTAAAATGAAATATACCAAAACCCATTGAATTGTATCCTCTAAATGAGTAAATTGTATAGTATGTTAATTATATCTCCATAAAGCAGTTTATGGAAGAGAGAAAAAGAGATTTATTGCAATGAGTTGTTTTATACAATTAGGGAATCTGCTTAGGCAGGTTGGCAATCCCAGGTAGGCTTTAGGAGAGCAGTCTTGAACTCTCAGGTACAGATAGAGGGTGCAGTTGCTAGGTGGAATTTCTTTTTCCTCCCACAAGACTGTTCTGATTTGGGAGTGCTTCAAGATCATGCCTACTCAAGTTATTTAGGATATGTCTCCTTACATGAATGTAAATGATTATAGATTTTAGTGATGCTGCAAAATACCATCATAACAACACCTAGAATTAGGTTTATGTGTCATCTTAAGTAGCCTAGCCAAGTATGTTAGAGTCTGTAAACAAGTCAGGATGGCACCTAGCAAAATGCCAGAGGGAGTGGTTTGTGAAGTAACACCAGCGAGCCATTAAGTGTGGAGATTTCTTATTGGTTGACTGATGTATCTAGTTTATGCTAATTAAGATATAGCTGTGTGGAATGTATAAATACATCTGTTGTCCTACAATAAATGGCTCCTACTTCTGCTGTATCAATCTACACAAGTTGTTCGTCACCCCCCCCCCCCCCCGGTTATTTTGCCCAGCCAGCCGGCTCCGGCACAAGTGGACACATAAAACTAGACCTCCTGTCATGGTTTTTGTAATGAGTACATCTTCTGCCCTTGACACCAATATGCAGCATTTAAATTGCAAGAAGTTCAATGGGGCCCCAAAGGACTATGGAAGCTTTTGGAAAAATATAAATTATTTGATATATGTGATATGAAAATTATGAGTGTAGTAACCCAGCAGTTCTTAATATCTCCTGACAAAGAATGACAATATATTCCAAGGTGTCTAGCATTAATTCTGTATTTGTCCTTAAAAAGTGAATCTATATAGAAAACAATGAGCTAAGATTGAAAATATTAAAATTAATAAGGCATAAAACCTGGCTATAGGAAACTCACAGTCTACTCCTACTTACTCAACAATTGCTATGGTTTAGAAATGAGGTGTTCTGCAAAAGCTTGTGTGTGAGACAATGAAAGAAAGTTTAGAGGTAAAATGATTGGGTTACGAGAACTTTAACCCAATTAGTGCATTAATCTAGTTGAATGGATCAACTGGGTGTTAACTGTGGGCAGGTAGGATATAGCTGGAGGTGGGTCATTGGAAGAATGCCTTTGTGGTTTATATTTTGTCCATGGTGAGGGATAATGTTATATAAACTCCAAAGCCATGTTCTCTCTCTCTCTCTCTCTCTCTCTCTCTCTCTCTCTCTCTCTCTCTCTTCCTCCTCCTCCTCCTCCTCCTCCTCCTCCTCCTCTCTATATCACTTCCTGGTGCAATGTCCCCAGCTGCTTTCCTCTATAACACACTTCCACCATGATGTTTTGCCTCATCTCAGGCCCTAAGGAACAAAGTCAGCAATCTATGGACCTCTGAAACCACAAACCCCCATATAATATTTTTCTCCTCAAAATTGTTCTTGTCAGGTCTTTTGGTTACCAAAATTTGACTAAAGCAACAATAAAATTAGATCCTTCCCAACCTGAATTCCACTGACTACCTGGGCTTCCCTAAGTCCACCCTGGTTCAGATGCCTGCTGGAGTACGGCAGCTGCAGCAAAATAACCGGGGGGTGACGAGCAACTTGTGTAGATTGATACAGCAGGAGTGGGAGCCGTTTATTGTAGGACAACAGAGGTATTTATACATTCCACACAGCTTATCTTAATTAACATAAACTAGATACAGCAGTCAACCAATAAGGAATCGCCACACTTAATGGCTCGCTGGTGTTACTTCTCAAACCACTCCCTCTGGCAAAATGCCAGGCACCATCCAGACTTGTTTACAGACTCTAACAGATGCCTGTGTTAGTACCCTTCACTGACTGGCTTCTGAACCTCAGGCATCAGGGTGTATGCGTTGGAAAACATAAAAACTATAGGGAATAATTATATAGTGTTGTTATAGTTTGGATCTAGGGTAGCCCAGCCAAGTTAATACATAAAACTGAATATCATGTCATGGTGTTTTGTCATGAAAATTTCCCCCAAAGACTTGTGTGTTAAAGGTTTGGTTCCCTAATTGGTAGCACTATTGAAATGTTGTTCAACCTTTGGGAGGTAGGAGGTAGGACCAAGTTGAAATAACAGGTGTTCCTAGTTGGAAGAACTTGAGGAATATATTGGGACCCCTACAAGTGACCATGGACTGAAACCTCTGATATTGTGAGCCAAAATAAATCTTTTCTCCTTTAAGTCGACCTTTCTCAGGCATTTTGTCACAGCAATGCAAAGGTGACTAACACAACCATATATCTCAGAATGCTAGAAGAAAGAATTTTAAATGTTTTCACTTTAAAGAAAAGATATGGATTTGAGAAGATATTTGTTTAACCTGATTTAAACATTATACATTTCTGCGACCCACCGGCAGAAGAGGAGCAGCGGCCTGCTGAGAGGCAGAGCCGCCCCCTCCCCCTGCGCCGGAAAGGTAGAGGGAACTGTGACCACCCACAGAGCAGGCCCAGCGGCCTGCTGAGGGGCAGAGCCGCCCCCCACCCCCTGCGCCTGCCAGGTAGGCGGAACTGTGACCACCGACAGAAAAGGCCCAGTGGCCCGCGGCGGGACAGAGCTTCCAATCACTCATGCAAGGTAGGCGGGCCTGCGACCCACCGGCAGAAGAGGAGCAGCGGCCTGCTGAGAGGCAGAGCCGCCCCCTCCCCCCGCACCTGCAAGGTAGACGGAACTGTGACCACCATCAGAACAGGCCAGACCTGCAACCGACAGACAGAACAGGCCCAGTGGCCTGAGGAAGGGTAGAGCCACCCCCCCCCCGCACCTGCAAGGTAGGCGGACCTGCGACCCACTGGCAGAACAGCCCCAGAGGCCTGCAGAGGGGCAGTGCTGCTGCCTGCGCCTGCAAAGTAGGCAGAACTGCGACCACTGACAGAACAAGCCTAGCGGCCCGCAGAGGGACAGAGCCGCCGCCCGCGCCTGCAAGGTAGGCGGACCTGCTACCGACCGGCAGAGCAGGCCCAGCGGCCTGCCGGCGTGGTAGGCACATTGCCCCAATTGGAGGAGGGGCAGAGCCGCTGCCCGCGCCTGCGAGGGAGACTTTGCAACTATACAAGACCAATATAAATATATAGGGGGAAAATTCAATAGCACAACAGTTTCACCAAGTAGAAAGGAACGCGAACAGTATGAAGAGACAAGGAAAGAAAGGACCACAAGCAATGCAGGTCAACTCAACGTTAGAAGAGGTAATAGCTGCAGCAGATGGAATGTCAGATAAAGAATTCAGGATATACATGCTTCAGATGATCTGGAGTCTCAAGGAAGACATCAGACAGCAAAATCAGACAATGAAAGATCACTTCAACAATGAATTACATAAACAAATCCAAGAAGCAAAAGATCAACTATACAGGGAGATAGAAGTTATAAAAAACAAACAAACAGAAATCCTAGAAATGCAGGAAGCAATAAACCAACTTAAAAACTCAATTGAGAATACTACCAGCAGAGTAGAACACTTAGAAGATAGAACATCAGACAATGAAGACAAAGTATTTCAACTGGAAAAGAACATAGACAGCTCAGCAAGACTGTTAAGAAACCATGAGCAGAACATCCAAGAAATATGGGATAACATCAAGAGACCAAATTTAAGAGTCATTGGGATACAGGAAGGGACAGAGTTTCAAATCAAAGGAATGAGCAATCTATTCAATGAAATAATATGAGAGAACTTCCCAGACTTGAAGAATGAGACAGAATCCCAAATCCTAGAAGCCTACAGGACGCCGAATGTGCAAATCATAAGAGACCCACACCTAGACACATTATAATGAAGATGCCCAACATACAGAATAAGGAGAGAATTTTAAAAGCTACAAGAGAAAGGAAGCAGATCACATTTAGGGGTAAGCCAATCAGGATAACAGCTGATCTTTCAACACAGACTCTGAAAGCTAGAAGATCCTGGAATAACATATTTCAAACACTGAAAGAAAATGGGTTCCAACCAAGAATTGTGTTTCCAGCGAAATTAAGCTTCAGGATGGAAGATGAAATTAAAACCTTCCACGATAAACAAAAGTTAAAAGAATTTGCAGCTAGAAAACCATCTCTTCTAAACATCCTTGGCAAAACGTTACAGGAAGAGGAAATTGAAAATAACAATGAAAACCAACAGTGGGAGGTAGGACAGTAAAGGGGGGAAAATAATCAAAGAGGAAAACAAACCATGTTTAGTAACATAAAAAAACAAATATGGCTGGAAGAACAGCCCATATCTCAATAATAATCCTAAATGTTAATGGCTTAAACTCACCAATCAAGAGACACAGGCTAGTAGAATGGATCACAAAACAAGACCCAACAATATGCTGCCTACAGGAGACGCATTTGATAGGAAAAGACATACATAGGCTGAAGGTGAAAGGTTGGGAAAAATCATATCACTCATATGGACTTCGGAAACAAGCAGGAGTGTCCATACTCATATCAAATAAAATAGATTTCAAGCCAAAGTTAATCAAAAGGGATAAAGAGGGACATTACATACTGCTCAAGGGAACCATACACCAACAAGACATAACAATCATAAATATATATGCCCCAAACAATGGTGCAGCTATGTTCATCAAACAAACTCTTCTCAAGTTCAAGAGTCTAATAGACCACCATACCATAATGATGGGAGACTTCAACACACCTCTCTCGCCACTGGACAGATCTTCCAAACAAAAGTTGAATAAGGAAACTATAGAACTCAATAACACAATTAATAACCTAGACTTAATTGACATATATAGAATATACCACCCAACATCAAGCAGTTACACTTTTTTCTCAGCAGCACATGGATCCTTCTCAAAAATAGATCATATATTATGTCACAGGGCAACTCTTAGACAATATAAAGGAGTAGAGATAATACCATGCATCCTATCTGATCATAATGGAATGGAACTGAAAATCAACGATAAAAGAAGGAAGGAAAAAGCATACATCACTTGGAGAATGAACAATAGGTTACTGAATGATCAATGGGTTATAGAAGACATCAAGGAGGAAATTAAAAAATTCTTAGAGATTAATGAAAACACAGACACAACATATCGGAATCTATGGGACACATTGAAAGCAGTTCTAAGAGGAAAATTCATTGCTTGGAGTTCATTCCTTAAAAAAAGAAAAAACCAACAAATAAATGATCTCATACTTCATCTCAAAATCCTAGAAAAAGAAGAGCAAAACAACAGCAAAAGAAGTAGAAGGCAAGAAATAATTAAAATCAGAGCTGAAATTAATGAAATCGAAACAAAAGAAACAATTGAAAAAATTGACAAAACTAAAAGTTGGTTCTTTGAAAAAATAAACAAAATCGACAGACCCTTAGCCATGCTAGCGAAGAGAAGAAGAGAGAGAAATCAAATTACTAGCATATGGGATGAAAAAGGCAATATCACAACAGACACTTCAGAAATACAGAAGATAATCAAAAACTATTTTGAATCCTTATACTCCAATAAATTAGAAGATAGTGAAGGCATAGATAAATTTCTGAAGTCATATGATCTGCCCAGATTGAGTCAGGAGGATATAGACAACCTAAACAGACCAATATCAATTGAGGAAATAGAAGAAACCATCAAAAGACTACCAACTATGAAAATCCCAGGACTGGATGGGTATACAGCAGAGTTTTACAAAACCTTTAAAGAGGAACTAATACCAATACTTTTCAAGCTACTTCAGGAAATAGAAAAAGAGGGAGAACTTCCAAATTCATTCTACGAGGCCAACATCACCCTGATACCTAAACCAGACAAAGACACTTCAAAGAAAGAAAACTACAGACCAATATCTCTAATGAACCTAGATGCAAAAATCCTCAATAAAATTCTGGCGAATCGGATACAAAAACATATCAAAAAAATTGTGCACCATGATCAAGTAGGATTCATCCCTGGGATGCAAGGCTGGTTCAATATACGGAAATCAATAAATGTTATTCACCACATCAATAGACTTAAAAATAAGAACCATATGATCATCTCGATAGATGCGGAAAAAGCATTCGACAAAGTACAGCATCCCTTTATGTTCAAAACTCTAGAAAAACTAGGGATAACAGGAACATACCTCAATATTGTAAAAGCAATCTATGCTAAGCCTCAGCCTAGCATCATTCTGAATGGAGAAAAATTGAAGGCATTCCCTCTAAAATCTGGAACAAGACAGGGATGCCCTCTCTCACCACTTCTGTTCAACATAGTTCTCGAAACACTGGCCAGAGCAATTAGACAGACGAAAGAAATTAAAGGCATCAAAATAGGAAAAGAAGAACTTAAATTATCACTATTTGCAGATGACATGATTCTATACCTAGCAGACCCAAAAGGGTCTACAAAGAAACTATTAGAGCTAATAAATGAATTCAGCAAAGTGGCAGGATATAAAATCAACACGCATAAATCAAAGGCATTCCTGTATATCAGCGACAAATCCTCTGAAATGGAAATGAGGACAACCACTCCATTCACAATATCTTCAAAAAAAATAAAATACTTGGGAATCAACCTAACAAAAGAGGTGAAAGACTTATACAATGAAAACTACAGAACCCTAAAGAGAGAAATAGAAGAAGATCTTAGAAGATGGAAAAATATACCCTGTTCATGGATAGGCAGAACTAACATCATCAAAATGGCGATATTACCAAAAGTTCTCTATAGGTCTAATGCAATGCCAATCAAAATCCCAACGGCATTTCTTGTAGAAATAGAGAAAGCAATCATGAAATTCATATGGAAAAATAAATGACCCAGAATAGCAAAAACAATGCTAAGCAGGAAGTGTGAATCAGGCGGTATAGCGATACCAGACTTCAAACTATACTACAGAGCAATAGTAACAAAAACAGCATGGTACTGGTACCAAAACAGGCGGGTGGACCAATGGTACAGAATAGAGGACACAGAAACCAATCCACAAAACTACAACTATCTTATATTTGATAAAGGGGCTAAAAGCATGAATGGAGGAAGGATAGCATCTTCAACAAATGGTGCTGGGAAAACTGGAAATCCATATGCAACAAAATGAAACTGAATCCCTTTCTCTCGCCATGCACAAAAGTTAATTCAAAATGGATCAAGGAGCTTGATATCAAATCAGAGACACGCTGTCTGATAGAAGAAACAGTTGGCTACGATCTACAGTCGGTGGGGTTGGGCTCCAAATTCCTCAATAGGACACCCATAGCACAAAAGTTAATAACTAGAATCAACAAATGGGACTTACTCAAACTAAAAAGTTTTTTCTCAGCAAAAGAAACAATAAGATAGGTAAATAGAGAGCCTACATCCTGGGAACAAATCTTTACTCCTCACACTTCAGATAGAGCCCTAATATCCAGAGTATACAAAGAACTCAAAAAATTAGACAATAAGAGAACAAACAACCCAATCAACAAATGGGCCAAGGACCTGAACAGACACTTCTCAGAGGAGGACATACAATCAATCAACAAGTACATGAAAAAATGCTCACCATCTCTAGCAGTCAGAGAAATGCAAATCAAAACCACCCTAAGATACCATCTCACTCCAGTTAGATTGGCAGCCATTATGAAGTCAAACAACAACAAGTGCTGGCGAGGATGTGGGGAAAAGGGTACACTTGTACATTGCTGGTGGGACTGCAAATTGGTGCAGCCAATTTGGAAAGCAGTATGGAGATTTCTTGGAAAGCTGGGAATGGAGCCACCATTTGACCCAGCTATTCCCCTTCTCGGTCTATTCCCTAAAGACCTAAAAAGAGCATGCTACAGGGACACTGCTACATCAATGTTCATAGCAGCACAATTCACAATAGCAAGACTGTGGAACCAACCTAGATGCCCTTCAATGGATGAATGGATAAAAAAAATGTGGCATTTATACACAATGGAGTATTACTCTGCATTAAAAAATGACAAAATCATAGAATTTACAGGGAAATGGATGGCATTAGAGCAGATTATGCTAAGTGAAGCTAGCCAATCCCTAAAAAACAAATGCCAAATATCTTCTTTGATACAAGGAGAGTAACTAAGAACAGAGTAGGGACGAAGAGCAGGAGAAGAAGATTAACATTAAACAGGGATGAGAGGTGGGAGGGAAAGGGAGAGAGAAGGGAAATTGCATGGAAATGGAAGGAGACCCTCAGAGTTATACAAAAGTACATACAAGAGGAAGTGAGGGAAAGGGGAAAAATAATACAAGGGGGACAAATGAATGTCAGTAGAGGGGGCAGAGAGAGAAGAGGGGAGGGGAGGGGAGGGGAGGGGGGATAGTAGAGGATAGAAAAGGCAGCAGAACACAACAGACACGAGTATGGCAATATGTAAATCAATGGATGTGTAACTGATGTGATTCTGCAATCTGTATATGGGGTAGAAATGGGAGCTCATAACCCACTTGAATCAAAGTGTGAAATATGATATATCAAGAACTATGTAATGTTTTGAACAGCCAACAATAAAAAATTTAAAAAAAATAAATAAAATAAACATTATACAATATATACATGTATCAAAACAATACATTGATGGGTACCCCATTAATATGTCATTTTTGTATTTTTAATACATTGGCTAAAATTGAATTTAAATTTTAAAATAATAATAAATGACAAGATTAGAACTTTAAAATATAAATTGAAATTACCTCTCTTTCTTTCAGAAATATTAATGCTACTTTTTAATAATTTTTCTTTTCATGAAAAGCTTCCCAAGGCTGAACTTCTAACTTTAAAAAAAAAGTCAAAGTGAGACCTTTGTTTTTAATTAGAATGTAAGAAAACAGTGGCCCTAGCACCCAACGGTATCTCTCTATTCTACAGTTTATCTGTTTTTAATTGCTACCCTACATTCTTGCTCCTGCTTTATTTTTCACTCTTCTTTTATCCCTCTCTATTACTCTCCTCTTTTCTTTTCTTCTGCTTCCTCATTCCATGGCCTCTCAGCACCTCTGTGGTTACCATTGAGCCCTATGGTAGCATCAGAGCTAACCAGAATGCTACGTTCCATTTAGAAATCTGTCAGCAGTAGAGAGGAAGGAAGAAAGGAAGGAAGGAAGGAAGAAGGAAGAAGGAAGGAAGGAAGGAAGGAAGGAAGGAAGGGATGGAGGGAGGGAGGGAGGAGCTCAGAAAACTTTGCTCAAGGTAAAATAGTAAGAAATGAGTCGTTATAAAATTCAATTTTCTTTACGTCTATTTAATGGTGTAATTCTTCAAAGGATGTTCTGTAACTACTTCATGTTGGTTATAATAATGAAATGCCAATGAGTACACTTCCAGAAAAACTTCTTTTATGAAAACACAACCACTACTATAAACTTGCAGCATATTCTTTTTTTTTTTAAGTTGAGGGTTTTCCCTTCTCATTTTTGTTGACTTTAATTATTGAATGTCTTTCGAAAAAGAAAATCAATAATTTTGCATACTGAAACTACAATCTCCACCCCTATTGAGCATCAGGCAGCATGCAGTCATGCATGTAAACTTAATTGTGAAAAAATAAATCAGAATTCTATGAAAATTAATTTAATTATGCTCTCAGTGTTTTTCTATTGACAGAATGTTCATATAACTCCTTTAGGATAATAACATGGATAATGAAATCTAATTCGTAGGAGCAAAGGGTTTGTTGTTGTTGTTGTTGAAGTCATTCAATTTCTCATTCCTCTCAGAGACCATTTCATCCAAATGATCAGTTTCGTTACTATTTGAGAGGAGAAACTGAGGCAAATATACTATCATACCAGGAGAGTCCTCTGAACATCACAACACGTTCCTATATCCTTTGCCTTCTATGCATCAAAATACCGGTGCAATGTTGTACACTATTAGACAAGGAGGAATCCCAGGACTGCTTATTCCATGACATTTTAGTTGAGCAAATACCCAAAGGACCCTCCCAGGTGGATGTAACTTGGCTTTAGGCAATTAGTGTCCAAAGCCACATTAATGTTGTCTTCCTGAATCTGCAACTTGACAGTCTGATAAACAATAGCACTGAGAGAGGTGTGAACTTCCACTATTTATCTCAATGGGCTGTTAACTTTGAAACCTAATTATGATCACTTAAATGCCAACACTGTTAATCATTTCACTGCTGATCACTGTACCAGAAACATCCAGCCACAGTAATGTGCTTCTTCCTGGGGCTGCCGGGCTCAATTGCCATGAACTGATGTGCTTTTTCAGAATGTCCTCTTGTTAGTAGCATCAACCTCAGGCTAGTTAAATGGGTATATTCAGTATCTGAGCCCTTGATTAAGCAAAGCACCTCTTTCTACGCTTAAGACAAAGAAAAGAAATGGATGGCTGTTGCTTGTTTCTTTTGTTTTTAAAAACTGGGCTTGGGGCTGGGAGTAGAGCTTGGTGGTAGAGCACTTGCCTTGCATATGTGAGCCCTGGGTTCCATCTTAATAAATTAAGTGAATAAATATGGGTCTTGATAAGTATTCCTTATGGGAATCTCTTACATTCTGTGAATTTATAAAATTCTCCATCTTTTGGAATACCCAGAATCATCACTGGGGATAATGTAAAATAGGAGCAGAGAGGGTGATTTTTCCAGTAGCCACTAGTGTGAATATACAATATTATAGACTCCACCTTCTAGCATGAGAATCTTTCTACACAGTCCATCCAAAACTATGCAGCCTCTCTATGAATATTTTCTGGGTTACTGCCTTGCACACAAACCCATTCCACTCTTTGCTTCTTGCTTTTTAGAAAGTTCTTCTTATCTTCTGTGTAATTTCTTCTTGTATAATTTTTTCCTCTTTTTTATTTATTTATTTTTTTAAGTACACAACAGTGGAATGCATTACAATCCTTATTACACATATACAGCATATACAGCACAATTTTTTAGCCTTTATGTATTTGTTTGTGTGATTAGTACCAGGGATTGAACTCAGGAGCATTCAACCACTGAGCCACATCCCCAGTTTTGTATTTTATCTAAAGACAGGGTCTCACTGAGTTGCTTATATCTTGCTTTTGCTGAGAGTGCCTTTGAACTTGTAATCTTCCTATCTCAGCCTCCCAAGCTGCTGGGATTATAGGGGTGTACCACTGTGCCCAGCTAATTTTTACCCTTTGACCTGAATCCACTTATCACCCAGAAATATTTATCCTTTTATTTATCTTCAGATATTTTTAATAGTTCTTCTAGATCTCTCATCCAAAATGGCAAAAATCCACTTACAATGTTCTCCTTTATACAATACCTATTGTAAGTCATGCGCTTTGCACATAACTCACTCAATCAGAAAAACCTTGAGAAGGAGATACAGGGCCAGTATGTGGATTAGGAAATTAAAACACCAAGATTAAACAAACAAGGCTAGTAAATGCAAAAGTGGGGTTTGAACTCCTGGCTGGCTTTCTTGTCTCCTCACCAAGCTGTGTTTCAATCACAGTTTCTTTACTGCACCTCCTTTTCATGACAGTCTACACCCTTTGACCCACCATTTTAAAGCTCTTTTCCAATTTAACAATGTTATCTACCAAATAGGTATATCATTCCAATTTTAAAGTTAAGAATACCAAGGCCCAGAAAAATCAAAGTTTCTCGAGTTTCTACACCACTGTTTAATACTTTTGAAAACTGTGGTATCAAACTGCTTGATCTTTCCTTTATGCACACAATATCGAAACAGTAGGCCAAAGTCCACCAGCCTGGGATTCACATGCTGCCGTGTTCCCACAAGACCCAACAGAGACATAACTAATGGATGCTGGCATTCTTCCCCACTGAGCTTAGATACAGTCCAAATTACTCTCACTCCAGAGCTCCAGGCAGGCACGATTTACCTAGCAGGCAACCAAAAAAATAAACTGTCATCCCAGGCAATCAAACCACAGTCACTAATCTGTTTATATTAATATACTAAATTGGATAGGACAACTTTCAAATGGGACAAACGTGGTTACATTGGGATGAATAACCTGACAAAAGTATATATGAAGAGAAAAATGTACAATAGCAGTTGGGTAAAAGATTGTTATTAAATAAAGAGCAAACAGTTACCAAAAGTACAAATTCAGATGGGGTCTTGGCCTTAAGCAGTATGCAATTTGTTGATGTACAAAACACTCAGAAATTCAATTGATAAAGACCAAGAACAAAGGAAAATTAGTTTCTTCTAACTCCAAAAGGGATTTCAGTTCTTATTTGTTTGCAGTTTATAAGTAGCTGACATAATATGAATTGATTTTTGTCCAGAAAAATCACCCCAAAATTAGTTGATGTTGCTTCATATGTGAAAGAGAAAGAATAATGGAAGAAAAAACAGAAAGAAGAAGTGAAGAGCTCCAACATCCAAATGTTTAGTACATATTGTGGCAGGATTTCACTTTGACTTATGTAAAAGGGGAATACAATGAAAAAGAAAAAAAATTAGCATAAAGTATGAGAGTCCCTTGGAAAACAAAGGTTCATGTCGTTCCTAAAGCAAATGTGGAAAATAAAAAGTGCCTAATTATGTCTCTTCCTAATAAGCTTCCAGTCTTAGGCCAGAGGCACTATTTCATCTCACAAGAAAGGTCCAGGGCAGTGGTTTCCAAAATGTGCTCTTAGAAAAGCAACTTCTCAGGTCCACCCAAGACCAACAAATCAAACACACTGCGGGTGGGCTGTAGACTCAAATAGCAAGCTCTCAGGATTCTGACACTCTCAGAGGTTTGAGAATTACTGGTCTATAGGAAGCCTACGGTGAGGAGGCCAGGATTGGCCCAGCTGTAGCCAATATTGTCGTTATTTGAAACCAGCCACCAGCTAGTTCTCTGCATCCATTACCATTAATTCAGTTGCAAAATTAAAAAGGAGGAAAATCCATGCACCCATATTTGAAATCTGTGCTCCACTGCGCCACTGATCAAACCCTGCCTGGGAGCCTGCATATTTTGACTGCTTTTTCACATAGTGTCCTGAGTAAGCCCTGTGTCTGAGCTGCTAAGCAGAAAATTTAGGGAAAGATTAGATATGTGCATGAAATTTTAAATAGTTTCAATAAAACCTTCAAGTTCAACCTTTGTAGTGTATGTCTCTTGCATACAACTTACGGGAAATTTCCTAAAAATCTACTGAAAACTATTGAAAGGGCTGGGGCTGTGGCTCAAGTGGTAGCGCGCTCGCCTGTCATGCGTGCGGCCCGGGTTCGATCCTCAGCACCACATACAAACAAAGATGTTGTGTCCGCCGAGAACTAAAAAAATAAATAAATATTTAAAAAAAAAAAAAAAAAAAAAAAAGAAAACTATTGAAAACCCAAAATCTTGCACCTCGAGCTCTAAAAATATTCACAGTATCCAGAATCATTTTATCAAAGTAAATTATTGTCTTTGTAAATTTTGATGATTACTTTTTCTGAGCCAACTAAAAACATAGCTTTCCCAGTAAACTTTTAGTATTTTTTTCAAATAAGTGTTATTTATTTAAGAATAGCCCTTCTCTGAACTCTCTGTTCCTCTTGACACTAGAATCATTCTGCTATTACTAGATAAATATCAAGCTCTAAAATAACAGAAAACCCAGGTTGCATGATTTTTCCCTATTTATTTTATCCATCAAAATGAGTTTACATCCTTGTAAAGTACCAAGCAAGACAACCAAACAAAGTGCTCTTGTTTTCACAAACCTAAATAAGTCTGCTTCAAGATACTCTTAACCAAAACTAATTTCAGAGACTACCTTCATAGAGTGATATTCTCAAACATTTCATTTTTTATCTAAGAGAGGGGAGAAGAGGAGAGATTACCACCAGAGATATGGCCAGACTTGGTAGCACTCCATCATTAGAAAAACAGCAAGCTCTCTCAGAATGCCACATTGTTGTTTTGGAATGTCATTCCTGGAGTAGGAGTTGAGATAATATATTCTCTATAGATAGAGACAGTCAAGAACTATAAAAGGTCTGAGAGTTTGGCCTCCTTGCATTCTGACAAGTTAGCCTATCACAGATTCATAGAAGGAAAAATGAGAGTCTTGAATCAGAAACAAAAGATTTTATTACTCACAGCAACAGTCAAGAGATAAGCATTTACATCAGATACGATGGTTCCAATTTCCATGTGCTGATGCAATGAAGGTCAGGTGATATCTGGATAGACACAGTTGAATCATAAAATAGGAATCCTGTTCTTAAGGAAACTGGTTATTTTATAATAGACAGTAAGCCAGCCTAATCTTTGACCCAGAAAGAAACATCATCTTTATTATACTGCACAGGAAACAAACTT